>NW_027617012.1:0-158853 GCF_964187855.1 Myxine glutinosa
AAAGTGGTTTTTCAACACTAACACAAGTGCGAAAAGTGGTTTTTCAACACTAACACAAGTGGCGAAAAGTGTTTTTCCACACTAATACAAGTGCAAAAGTAGTTTCCTGCACCAACACAAGTGCGAAAAGTGGTTTTCCAACACTAACACAAGTGCGAAAAGTGGTTTTTCAACACTAACACAAGTGCGAAAAGTGGTTTTTCAACACTAATACAAGTGCAAAAGTGGTTTCCTGCACCAACACAAGTGCAAAAAGTGGTTTTTCAACACTAACACAAGTGCGAAAAGTGGTTTTTCAACACTAACACAACTGCGAAAAGTGGTTTTTCAACACTAACACAAGTGCGAAAAGTGTTTTTTCCACACTAATACAAGTGCAAAAGTGGTTTCCTGCACCAACACAAGTGTGAAAAGAGGTTTTTCAACACTAACACAAGTGCGAAAAGTGATTTTCAACACTAACAAGTGCGAAAAGTGTTTTTCCACACTAATACAAGTGCAAAAGTGGTTTCCTGCACCAACACAAGTGCGAAAAGTGTTTTTCAACACTAACACAAGTGCGAAAAGTGGTTTTTCAACACTAACACAAGTGCGAAAAGTGTTTTTTCCACACTAATACAAGTGCAAAAGTGGTTCCTGCACCAACACAAGTGCGAAAAGTGGTTTTTCAACACTAACACAAGTGCGAAAAGTGGTTTTTCAACACTAACACAAGTGCGAAAGTGGTTTTTCAACACCAACACAAGTGCGAAAAGTGTTTTTCCACACTAATACAAGTGAAAAAGTGGTTTCCTGCACCAACACAAGTGCGAAAAGTGGTTTTTCAACACTAACACAAGTGCAAAAAGTGGTTTTTCAACACTAACACAAGTGCAAAAAGTGTTTTTTCCACACTAATACAAGTGCAAAAGTGGTTTCCTGCACCACACAAGTGCGAAAAGTGGTTTTTCAACACTAACACAAGTGCGAAAAGTGTTTTTTCCACACTAATACAAGTGCAAAAGTGGTTTCCTGCACCAACACAAGTGCGAAAAGTGGTTTTCAACACTAACACAAGTGCGAAAAGTGGTTTTTCAACACTAACACAAGTGCGAAAAGTGTTTTTTCCACACTAATACAAGTGCAAAAGTGGTTTCCTGCACCAACACAAGTGCGAAAAGTGGTTTTTCGACACTACACAAGTGCGAAAGTGGTTTTTCAACACTAACACAAGTGCAAAAAGTGGTTTTTCAACACTAACACAAGTGCGAAAAGTGTTTTTTCCACACTAATACAAGTGCAAAAGTGGTTTCCTGCACCAACACAAGTGCGAAAAGTGGTTTTTCAACACTAACTCAAGTGCGAAAAGTGGTTTTTCAACACTAACACAATTGCGAAAAGTGGTTTTCAACACTAACACAAGTGCGAAAAGTGTTTTTTCCACACTAATACAAGTGCAAAAGTGGTTTCCTGCACCAACACAAGTGCGAAAGTGGTTTTTCAACACTAACACAAGTGCGAAAAGTGGTTTTTCAACACTAACACAAGTGCGAAAAGTGGTTTTTCAACACTAACACAAGTGCGAAAAGTGTTTTTTCCACACTAATACAAGTGCAAAGTGGTTTCCTGCACCAACACAAGTGCGAAAAGTGATTTTCAACACTAACACAAGTGCAAAAAGTGGTTTTTCAACACTAACACAAGTGCAAAAAGTGTTTTTTCCACACTAATACAAGTGCAAAAGTGGTTTCCTGCACCACACAAGTGCGAAAAGTGGTTTTTCAACACTAACACAAGTGCAAAAAGTGGTTTTTCAACACTAACACAAGTGCAAAAAGTGTTTTTTCCACACTAATACAAGTGCAAATGTGGTTTCCTGCACCAACACAAGTGCGAAAAGTGGTTTTTCAACACTAACACAAGTGCGAAAAGTGTTTTTCAACACTAACACAAGTTCCAAAAGTGGTTTTTCAACACTATCGCAAGTGCAAAAAGTGTTTTTTCCACACTAATACAAGTGCAAATGTGGTTTCCTGCACCAACACAAGTGCGAAAAGTGGTTTTTCAACACTAACACAAGTGCGAAAAGTGGTTTTTCAACACTAACACAAGTGTGAAAAGTGTTTTTTCCACACTAATACAACTGCAAAAGTGGTTTCCTGCACCAACACAAGTGCGAAAAGTGGTTTTTCAACACTAACACAAGTGCGAAAAGTGGGTTTTTCAACACTAACACAAGTGCGAAAAGTGTTTTTTCCACACTAATACAAGTGCAAAAGTGGTTTCCTGCAACAACACAAGTGCGAAAAGTGGTTTTTCAACACTAACACAAGTGCGAAAAGTGGTTTTTCAACACTAACACAAGTGCGAAAAGTGGTTTTTTCAACACTAACACAAGTGCGAAAAGTGTTTTTTCCACACTAATACAAGTGCAAAAGTGGTTTCCTGCACCAACACAATTGCGAAAAGTGGTTTTTCAACACTAACACAAGTGCGAAAAGTGGTTTTTCAACACTAACACAACTGCGAAAAGTGGTTTTTCAACACTAACACAAGTGCGAAAAGTGGTTTTTCAACACTAACACAACTGCGAAAAGTGTTTTTTCCACACTAATACAACTGCAAAAGTGGTTTCCTGCACCAACACAAGTGCGAAAAGTGGTTTTTCAACACTAACTCAAGTGCGAAAAGTGGTTTTTCAACACTAACACAATGCGAAAAGTGGTTTTTCAACACTAACACAAGTGCGAAAAGTGTTTTTTCCACACTAATACAAGTGCAAAAGTGGTTTCCTGCACAACACAAGTGCGAAAAGTGGTTTTTCAACACTAACACAAGTGCGAAAAGTGGTTTTTCAACACTAACAACAAGTGCGAAAAGTGGTTTTTCAACACTAACACAAGTGCGAAAAGTGTTTTTTCCACACTAATACAAGTGCAAAAGTGGTTTCCCTGCACCAACACAAGTGCGAAAAGTGGTTTTTCAACACTAACACAAGTGCGAAAAGTGGTTTTTCAACACTAACACAACTGCGAAAAGTGGTTTTTCAACACTAACACAAGTGCGAAAAGTGTTTTTTCCACACTAATACAAGTGCAAAAGTGGTTTCTGCACCACACAAGTGCGAAAAGTGGTTTTTCAACACTAACACAAGTGCGAAAAGTGTTTTTTCCACACTAATACAAGTGCAAAAGTGGTTTCCTGCACCAACACAAGTGCGAAAAGTGGTTTTTCAACACTAACACAAGTGCGAAAAGTGGTTTTTCAACACTAACACAAGTGCGAAAAGTGTTTTTTCCACACTAATACAAGTGCAAAAGTGGTTTCCTGCACCAACACAAGTGCGAAAAGTGGTTTTTCAACACTAACACAAGTGCGAAAAGTGGTTTTTCAACACTAACACAAGTGCAAAAAGTGGTTTTTCAACACTAACACAAGTGCGAAAAGTGTTTTTTCCACACTAATACAAGTGCAAAAGTGGTTTCCTGCACCAACACAAGTGCGAAAAGTGGTTTTTCAACACTAACTCAAGTGCGAAAAGTGGTTTTTCAACACTAACACAATTGCGAAAAGTGGTTTTTCAACACTAACACAAGTGCGAAAAGTGTTTTTTCCACACTAATACAAGTGCAAAAGTGTTTCCTGCACCAACACAAGTGCGAAATGTGGTTTTTCAACACTAACACAAGTGCGAAAAGTGGTTTTTCAACACTAACACAAATGCGAAAAGTGGTTTTTCAACACTAACACAAGTGCGAAAAGTGTTTTTTCCACACTAATACAAGTGCAAAAGTGGTTTCCTGCAGCAACACAAGTGCGAAAAGTGATTTTTCAACACTAACACAAGTGCAAAAAGTGGTTTTTCAACACTAACACAAGTGCAAAAAGTGTTTTTTCCACACTAATACAAGTGCAAATGTGGTTTCCTGCACCAACACAAGTGCGAAAAGTGGTTTTTCAACACCAACACAAGTGCGAAAAGTGGTTTTCAACACTAACACAAGTTCCAAAAGTGGTTTTTCAACACTATCGCAAGTGCAAAAAGTGTTTTTTCCACACTAATACAAGTGCAAATGTGGTTTCCTGCACCAACACAAGTGCGAAAAGTGGTTTTTCAACACTAACACAAGTGGGAAAAGTGGTTTTTCAACACTAACACAAGTGTGAAAAGTGTTTTTTCCACACTAATACAACTGCAAAAGTGGTTTCCTGCACCAACACAAGTGCGAAAAGTGGTTTTTCAACACTAACACAAGTGCGAAAAGTGGTTTTTCAACACTAACACAAGTGCGAAAAGTGTTTTTTCCACACTAATACAAGTGCAAAAGTGGTTTCCTGCAACAACACAAGTGCGAAAAGTGGTTTTTCAACACTAACACAAGTGCGAAAAGTGGTTTTTCAACACTAACACAAGTGCGAAAAGTGGTTTTTCAACACTAACACAAGTGCGAAAAGTGTTTTTTCCACACTAATACAAGTGCAAAAGTGGTTTCCTGCACCAACACAAGTGCGAAAAGTGGTTTTTCAACACTAACACAAGTGCGAAAAGTGGTTTTTCAACACTAACACAACTGCGAAAAGTGGTTTTTCAACACTAACACAAGTGCGAAAAGTGTTTTTTCCACACTAATACAAGTGCAAAAGTGGTTTCCTGCACCAACACAAGTGCGAAAAGTGGTTTTTCAACACTAACACAAGTGCGAAAAGTGGTTTTCAACACTAACACAAGTGCGAAAAGTGGTTTTCAACACTAACACAAGTGCGAAAAGTGTTTTTTCCACACTAATACAAGTGCAAAAGTGGTTTCCTGCACCAACACAAGTGCGAAAAGTGGTTTTTCAACACTAACACAAGTGCGAAAAGTGGTTTTTCAACACTAACACAACTGCGAAAAGTGGTTTTTCAACACTAACACAAGTGCGAAAAGTGGTTTTTCAACACTAACACAACTGCGAAAAGTGTTTTTTCCACACTAATACAACTGCAAAAGTGGTTTCCTGCACCAACACAAGTGCGAAAAGTGGTTTTTCAACACTAACTCAAGTGCGAAAAGTGTTTTTCAACACGAACACAATTGCGAAAAGTGGTTTTCAAACACTAACACAAGTGCGAAAAGTGTTTTTTTCCACACTAATACAAGTGCAAAAGTGGTTTCCTGCACCAACACAAGTGCGAAAAGTGGTTTTTCAACACTAACACAAGTGCGAAAAGTGGTTTTTCAACACTAACACAAGTGCGAAAAGTGGTTTTTCAACACTAACACAAGTGCGAAAAGTGTTTTTTCCACACTAATACAAGTGCAAAAGTGGTTTCCTGCACGAACACAAGTGCGAAAAGTGATTTTTCAACACTAACACAAGTGCAAAAAGTGGTTTTTCAACACTAACACAAGTGCAAAAAGTGTTTTTTCCACACTAATACAAGTGCAAATGTGGTTTCCTGCACCAACACAAGTGCGAAAAGTGGTTTTTCAACACTAACACAAGTGCGAAAAGTGGTTTTTCAACACTAACACAAGTCCAAAGTGGTTTTTCAACACTATCGCAAGTGCAAAAAGTGTTTTTTCCACACTAATACAAGTGCAAATGTGGTTTCCTGCACCAACACAAGTGCGAAAAGTGGTTTTTCAACACTAACACAAGTGCGAAAAGTGGTTTTTCAACACTAACACAAGTGTGAAAAGTGTTTTTTCCACACTAATACAACTGCAAAAGTGGTTTCCTGCACCAACACAAGTGCGAAAAGTGGTTTTTCAACACTAACACAAGTGCGAAAAGTGGTTTTTCAACACTAACACAAGTGCGAAAAGTGTTTTTTCCACACTAATACAAGGGCAAAAGTGGTTTCCTGCAACAACACAAGTGCGAAAAGTGGTTTTTCAACACTAACACAAGTGCGAAAAGTGGTTTTTCAACACTAACACAAGTGCGAAAAGTGGTTTTTCAACACTAACACAAGTGCGAAAAGTGTTTTTTCCACACTAATACAAGTGCAAAAGTGGTTTCCTGCTCCAACACAAGTGCAAAAAGTGGTTTTTCAACACTAACACAAGTGCGAAAAGTGGTTTTTCAACACTAACACAACTGCGAAAAGTGGTTTTTCAACACTAACACAAGTGCGAAAAGTGGTTTTTCAACACTAACACAACTGCGAAAAGTGTTTTTTCCACACTAATACAACTGCAAAAGTGGTTTCCTGCACCAACACAAGTGCAAAAAGTGGTTTTTCAACACTAACACAAGTGCGAAAAGTGGTTTTTCAACACTAACACAAGTGCAAAAGTGGTTTCCTGCACCAACACAAGTGCGAAAAGTGGTTTTTCAACACTAACACAAGTGCGAAAAGTGGTTTTTCAACACTAACACAACTGCGAAAAGTGGTTTTTCAACACTAACACAAGTGCGAAAAGTGGTTTTTCAACACTAACACAACTGCGAAAAGTGTTTTTTCCACACTAATACAACTGCAAAAGTGGTTTCCTGCACCAACACAAGTGCGAAAAGTGGTTTTTCAACACTAACTCAAGTGCGAAAAGTGGTTTTTCAACACTAACACAATTGCGAAAAGTGGTTTTTCAACACTAACACAAGTGCGAAAAGTGTTTTTTCCACACTAATACAAGTGCAAAAGTGGTTTCCTGCACCAACACAAGTGCGAAAAGTGGTTTTTCAACACTAACACAAGTGCGAAAAGTGGTTTTTCAACACTAACACAAGTGCAAAAAGTGGTTTTTCAACACTAACACAAGTGCAAAAAGTGTTTTTTCCACACTAATACAAGTGCAAATGTGGTTTCCTGCACCAACACAAGTGCGAAAAGTGGTTTTTCAACACTAACACAAGTGCGATAAGTGGTTTTTTCAACACTATCACAAGTGCAAAAAGTGTTTTTTCCACACTAATACAAGTGCAAATGTGGTTTCTGCACCAACACAAGTGCGAAAAGTGGTTTTTCAACACTAACACAAGTGCAAAAAGTGGTTTTTCAACACTATCACAAGTGCAAAAAGTGTTTTTTCCACACTAATACAAGTGCAAATGTGGGTTTCTGCACCAACACAAGTGCGAAAAGTGGTTTTTCAACACTAACACAAGTGCAAAAAGTGGTTTTTCAACACTAACACAAGTGCGAAAAGTGGTTTTTCAACACTAACACAAGTGCGAAAAGTGTTTTTTCAACACTAACACAAGTGCGAAAAGTGTTTTTTCCACACTAATACAACTGCAAAAGTGGTTTCCTGCACCAACACAAGTGCGAAAAGTGGTTTTTCAACACTAACACAAGTGCGAAAAGTGGTTTTTCAACACTAACACAAGTGCGAAAAGTGTTTTTTCCACACTAATACAAGTGCAAAAGTGGTTTCCTGCACCAACACAAGTGCGAAAAGTGGTTTTTCAACACTAACACAAGTGCGAAAAGTGGTTTTTCAACACTAACACAAGTGCGAAAAGTGGTTTTTCAACACTAATACAAGTGCAAAAGTGGTTTCCTGCACCAACACAAGTGCAAAAAGTGGTTTTTCAACACTAACACAAGTGCGAAAAGTGGTTTTTCAACACTAACACAACTGCGAAAAGTGGTTTTTCAACACTAACACAAGTGCGAAAAGTGTTTTTTCCACACTAATACAAGTGCAAAAGTGGTTTCCTGCACCAACACAAGTGTGAAAAGAGGTTTTTCAACACTAACACAAGTGCGAAAAGTGATTTTTCAACACTAACAAGTGCGAAAAGTGTTTTTCCACACTAATACAAGTGCAAAAGTGGTTTCCTGCACCAACACAAGTGCGAAAAGTGTTTTTTCAACACTAACACAAGTGCGAAAAGTGGTTTTTCAACACTAACACAAGTGCGAAAAGTGTTTTTTCCACACTAATACAAGTGCAAAAGTGGTTTCCTGCACCAACACAAGTGCGAAAAGTGGTTTTTCAACACTAACACAAGTGCGAAAAGTGGTTTTTCAACACTAACACAAGTGCGAAAAGTGGTTTTTCAACACCAACACAAGTGCGAAAAGTGTTTTTTCCACACTAATACAAGTGAAAAAGTGGTTTCCTGCACCAACACAAGTGCGAAAAGTGGTTTTTCAACACTAACACAAGTGCGAAAAGTGGTTTTTCAACACTAACACAAGTGCGAAAAGTGGTTTTTCAACACTATCACAAGTGCAAAAAGTGTTTTTTCCACACTAATACAAGTGCAAAAGTGGTTTCCTGCACCAACACAAGTGCGAAAAGTGGTTTTTCAACACTAACACAAGTGCGAAAAGTGGTTTTTCAACACTAACACAAGTGCGAAAAGTGGTTTTTCAACACTAACACAAGTGCGAAAAGTGTTTTTTCCACACTAATACAAGTGCAAAAGTGGTTTCCTGCACCAACACAAGTGCGAAAAGTGGTTTTTCAACACTAACACAAGTGCGAAAAGTGTTTTTTCCACACTAATACAAGTGCAAAAGTGGTTTCCTGCACCAACACAAGTGCGAAAAGTGGTTTTTCAACACTAACACAAGTGCGAAAAGTGGTTTTTCAACACTAACACAAGTGCGAAAAGTGGTTTTTCAACACTAACACAAGTGCGAAAAGTGGTTTTTCAACACTAACACAAGTGCGAAAAGTGTTTTTTCCACACTAATACAAGTGCAAAAGTGGTTTCCTGCACCAACACAAGTGCGAAAAGTGGTTTTTCAACACTAACACAAGTGCGAAAAGTGGTTTTTCAACACTAACACAAGTGCGAAAAGTGGTTTTTCAACACTAACACAAGTGCGAAAAGTGTTTTTTCCACACTAATACAAGTGCAAAAGTGGTTTCCTGCACCAACACAAGTGCGAAAAGTGATTTTTCAACACTAACACAAGTGCAAAAAGTGGTTTTTCAACACTAACACAAGTGCAAAAAGTGTTTTTTCCACACTAATACAAGTGCAAAAGTGGTTTCCTGCACCACACAAGTGCGAAAAGTGGTTTTTCAACACTAACACAAGTGCGAAAAGTGTTTTTTCAACACTAATACAAGTGCAAAAGTGGTTTCCTGCACCAACACAAGTGCGAAAAGTGGTTTTTCAACACTAACACAAGTGCGAAAAGTGGTTTTTCAACACTAACACAAGTGCGAAAAGTGTTTTTTCCACACTAATACAAGTGCAAAAGTGGTTTCCTGCACCAACACAAGTGCGAAAAGTGGTTTTTCAACACTAACACAAGTGCGAAAAGTGGTTTTTCAACACTAACACAAGTGCGAAAAGTGGTTTTTCAACACCAACACAAGTGCGAAAAGTGTTTTTTCCACACTAATACAAGTGAAAAAGTGGTTTCCTGCACCAACACAAGTGCGAAAAGTGGTTTTTCAACACTAACACAAGTGCGAAAAGTGGTTTTTCAACACTAACACAAGTGTGAAAAGTGGTTTTTCAACACTATCACAAGTGCAAAAAGTGTTTTTTCCACACTAATACAAGTGCAAAAGTGGTTTCCTGCACCAACACAAGTGCGAAAAGTGGTTTTTCAACACTAACACAAGTGCGAAAAGTGGTTTTTCAACAATAACACAAGTGCGAAAAGTGTTTTTTCCACACTAATACAAGTGCAAAAGTGGTTTCCTGCACCAACACAAGTGCGAAAAGTGGTTTTTCAACACTAACACAAGTGCGAAAAGTGTTTTTTCCACACTAATACAAGTGCAAAAGTGGTTTCCTGCACCAACACAAGTGCGAAAAGTGGTTTTTCAACACTAACACAAGTGCGAAAAGTGGTTTTTCAACACTAACACAAGTGCGAAAAGTGTTTTTTCCACACTAATACAAGTGCAAAAGTGGTTTCCTGCACCAACACAAGTGCGAAAAGTGGTTTTTCAACACTAACTCAAGTGCGAAAAGTGGTTTTTCAACACTAACACAAGTGCGAAAAGTGGTTTTTCAACACTAACACAAGTGCGAAAAGTGTTTTTTCCACACTAATACAAGTGCAAAAGTGGTTTCCTGCACCAACACAAGTGCGAAAAGTGGTTTTTCAACACTAACACAAGTGCGAAAAGTGGTTTTTCAACACTAACACAAGTGCGAAAAGTGGTTTTTCAACACTAACACAAGTGCGAAAAGTGTTTTTTCCACACTAACACAAGTGCAAAAGTGGTTTCCTGCACCAACACAAGTGCGAAAAGTGATTTTTCAACACGAACACAAGTGCAAAAAGTGGTTTTTCAACACTAACACAAGTGCGAAAAGTGGTTTTTCAACACTAACACAAGTGCGAAAAGTGTTTTTTCCACACGAATACAAGTGCAAAAGTGGTTTCCTGCACCAACACAAGTGCGAAAAGTGGTTTTTCAACACTAACACAAGTGCGAAAAGTGGTTTTTCAACACTAACACAAGAGCGAAAAGTGGTTTTTCAACACTAACACAAGTGCGAAAAGTGTTTTTTCCACACTAATACAACTGCAAAAGTGGTTTCCTGCACTAACACAATTGCAAAAAGTGGTTTTTCAACACTAACACAAGTGCGAAAAGTGGTTTTTCAACACTAACACAAGTGCGAAAAGTGGTTTTTCAACACTAACACAAGTGCGAAAAGTGTTTTTTCCACACTAATACAAGTGCAAAAGTGGTTTCCTGCACCAACACAAGTGCGAAAAGTGGTTTTTCAACACTAACTCAAGTGCAAAAAGTGGTTTTTCAACACTAACACAAGTGCGAAAAGTGGTTTTTCAACACTAATACAAGTGCAAATGTGGTTTCCTGCACCAACACAAGTGCGAAAAGTGGTTTTTCAACACTAACACAAGTGCGATAAGTGGTTTTTCAACACTATCACAAGTGCAAAAAGTGTTTTTTCCACACTAATACAAGTGCAAATGTGGTTTCCTGCACCAACACAAGTGCGAAAAGTGTTTTTTCCACACTAATACAACTGCAAAAGTGGTTTCCTGCACTAACACAATTGCAAAAAGTGGTTTTTCAACACTAACACAAGTGCGAAAAGTGGTTTTTCAACACTAACACAAGTGCGAAAAGTGGTTTTTCAACACTAACACAAGTGCGAAAAGTGTTTTTTCCACACTAATACAAGTGCAAAAGTGGTTTCCTGCACCAACACAAGTGCGAAAAGTGGTTTTTCAACACTAACTCAAGTGCAAAAAGTGGTTTTTCAACACTAACACAAGTGCGAAAAGTGGTTTTTCAACACTAATACAAGTGCAAATGTGGTTTCCTGCACCAACACAAGTGCGAAAAGTGGTTTTTCAACACTAACACAAGTGCCAAAAGTGGTTTTTCAACACTATCACAAGTGCAAAAAGTGTTTTTTCCACACTAATACAAGTGCAAATGTGGTTTCCTGCACCAACACAAGTGCGAAAAGTGGTTTTTCAACACTAACACAAGTGCAAAAAGTGGTTTTTCAACACTAACACAAGTGCGAAAAGTGGTTTTTCAACACTAACACAAGTGCGAAAAGTGTTTTTTCCACACTAATACAACTGCAAAAGTGGTTTCCTGCACCAACACAAGTGCGAAAAGTGGTTTTTCAACACTAACACAAGTGCGAAAAGTGGTTTTTCAACACTAACACAAGTGCGAAAAGTGTTTTTTCCACACTAATACAAGTGCAAAAGTGGTTTCCTGCACCAACACAAGTGCGAAAAGTGGTTTTTCAACACTAACACAAGTGCGAAAAGTGGTTTTTCAACACTAACACAAGTGCGAAAAGTGGTTTTTCAACACTAATACAAGTGCAAAAGTGGTTTCCTGCACCAACACAAGTGCAAAAAGTGGTTTTTCAACACTAACACAAGTGCGAAAAGTGGTTTTTCAACACTAACACAACTGCGAAAAGTGGTTTTTCAACACTAACACAAGTGCGAAAAGTGTTTTTTCCACACTAATACAAGTGCAAAAGTGGTTTCCTGCACCAACACAAGTGTGAAAAGAGGTTTTTCAACACTAACACAAGTGCGAAAAGTGATTTTTCAACACTAACAAGTGCGAAAAGTGTTTTTCCACACTAATACAAGTGCAAAAGTGGTTTCCTGCACCAACACAAGTGCGAAAAGTGTTTTTTCAACTCTAACACAAGTGCGAAAAGTGGTTTTTCAACACTAACACAAGTGCGAAAAGTGTTTTTTCCACACTAATACAAGTGCAAAAGTGGTTTCCTGCACCAACACAAGTGCGAAAAGTGGTTTTTCAACACTAACACAAGTGCGAAAAGTGGTTTTTCAACACTAACACAAGTGCGAAAAGTGGTTTTTCAACACCAACACAAGTGCGAAAAGTGTTTTTTCCACACTAATACAAGTGAAAAAGTGGTTTCCTGCACCAACACAAGTGCGAAAAGTGGTTTTTCAACACTAACACAAGTGCAAAAAGTGGTTTTTCAACACTAACACAAGTGCAAAAAGTGTTTTTTCCACACTAATACAAGTGCAAAAGTGGTTTCCTGCACCACACAAGTGCGAAAAGTGGTGTTCAACACTAACACAAGTGCGAAAAGTGTTTTTTCCACACTAATACAAGTGCAAAAGTGGTTTCCTGCACCAACACAAGTGCGAAAAGTGGTTTTTCAACACTAACACAAGTGCGAAAAGTGGTTTTTCAACACTAACACAAGTGCGAAAAGTGGTTTTTCAACACTAACACAAGTGCGAAAAGTGTTTTTTCCACACTAATACAAGTGCAAAAGTGGTTTCCTGCACCAACACAAGTGCGAAAAGTGGTTTTTCAACACTAACACAAGTGCGAAAAGTGGTTTTTCAACACTAACACAAGTGCGAAAAGTGGTTTTTCAACACTAACACAAGTGCGAAAAGTGTTTTTTCCACACTAATACAAGTGCAAAAGTGGTTTCCTGCACCAACACAAGTGCGAAAAGTGATTTTTCAACACGAACACAAGTGCAAAAAGTGGTTTTTCAACACTAACACAAGTGCGAAAAGTGGTTTTTCAACACTAACACAAGTGCGAAAAGTGTTTTTTCCACACGAATACAAGTGCAAAAGTGGTTTCCTGCACCAACACAAGTGCGAAAAGTGGTTTTTCAACACTAACACAAGTGCGAAAAGTGGTTTTTCAACACTAACACAAGAGCGAAAAGTGGTTTTTCAACACTAACACAAGTGCGAAAAGTGTTTTTTCCACACTAATACAACTGCAAAAGTGGTTTCCTGCACTAACACAATTGCAAAAAGTGGTTTTTCAACACTAACACAAGTGCGAAAAGTGGTTTTTCAACACTAACACAAGTGCGAAAAGTGGTTTTTCAACACTAACACAAGTGCGAAAAGTGTTTTTTCCACACTAATACAAGTGCAAAAGTGGTTTCCTGCACCAACACAAGTGCGAAAAGTGGTTTTTCAACACTAACTCAAGTGCAAAAAGTGGTTTTTCAACACTAACACAAGTGCGAAAAGTGGTTTTTCAACACTAATACAAGTGCAAATGTGGTTTCCTGCACCAACACAAGTGCGAAAAGTGGTTTTTCAACACTAACACAAGTGCGATAAGTGGTTTTTCAACACTATCACAAGTGCAAAAAGTGTTTTTTCCACACTAATACAAGTGCAAATGTGGTTTCCTGCACCAACACAAGTGCGAAAAGTGTTTTTTCCACACTAATACAACTGCAAAAGTGGTTTCCTGCACTAACACAATTGCAAAAAGTGGTTTTTCAACACTAACACAAGTGCGAAAAGTGGTTTTTCAACACTAACACAAGTGCGAAAAGTGGTTTTTCAACACTAACACAAGTGCGAAAAGTGTTTTTTCCACACTAATACAAGTGCAAAAGTGGTTTCCTGCACCAACACAAGTGCGAAAAGTGGTTTTTCAACACTAACTCAAGTGCAAAAAGTGGTTTTTCAACACTAACACAAGTGCGAAAAGTGGTTTTTCAACACTAATACAAGTGCAAATGTGGTTTCCTGCACCAACACAAGTGCGAAAAGTGGTTTTTCAACACTAACACAAGTGCCAAAAGTGGTTTTTCAACACTATCACAAGTGCAAAAAGTGTTTTTTCCACACTAATACAAGTGCAAATGTGGTTTCCTGCACCAACACAAGTGCGAAAAGTGGTTTTTCAACACGAACACAAGTGCAAAAAGTGGTTTTTCAACACTAACACAAGTGCGAAAAGTGGTTTTTCAACACTAACACAAGTGCGAAAAGTGTTTTTTCCACACTAATACAACTGCAAAAGTGGTTTCCTGCACCAACACAAGTGCGAAAAGTGGTTTTTCAACACTAACACAAGTGCGAAAAGTGGTTTTTCAACACTAACACAAGTGCGAAAAGTGTTTTTTCCACACTAATACAAGTGCAAAAGTGGTTTCCTGCACCAACACAAGTGCGAAAAGTGGTTTTTCAACACTAACACAAGTGCGAAAAGTGGTTTTTCAACACTAACACAAGTGCGAAAAGTGGTTTTTCAACACTAATACAAGTGCAAAAGTGGTTTCCTGCACCAACACAAGTGCAAAAAGTGGTTTTTCAACACTAACACAAGTGCGAAAAGTGGTTTTTCAACACTAACACAACTGCGAAAAGTGGTTTTTCAACACTAACACAAGTGCGAAAAGTGTTTTTTCCACACTAATACAAGTGCAAAAGTGGTTTCCTGCACCAACACAAGTGTGAAAAGAGGTTTTTCAACACTAACACAAGTGCGAAAAGTGATTTTTCAACACTAACAAGTGCGAAAAGTGTTTTTCCACACTAATACAAGTGCAAAAGTGGTTTCCTGCACCAACACAAGTGCGAAAAGTGTTTTTTCAACACTAACACAAGTGCGAAAAGTGGTTTTTCAACACTAACACAAGTGCGAAAAGTGTTTTTTCCACACTAATACAAGTGCAAAAGTGGTTTCCTGCACCAACACAAGTGCGAAAAGTGGTTTTTCAACACTAACACAAGTGCGAAAAGTGGTTTTTCAACACTAACACAAGTGCGAAAAGTGGTTTTTCAACACCAACACAAGTGCGAAAAGTGTTTTTTCCACACTAATACAAGTGAAAAAGTGGTTTCCTGCACCAACACAAGTGCGAAAAGTGGTTTTTCAACACTAACACAAGTGCAAAAAGTGGTTTTTCAACACTAACACAAGTGCAAAAAGTGTTTTTTCCACACTAATACAAGTGCAAAAGTGGTTTCCTGCACCACACAAGTGCGAAAAGTGGTTTTTCAACACTAACACAAGTGCGAAAAGTGTTTTTTCCACACTAATACAAGTGCAAAAGTGGTTTCCTGCACCAACACAAGTGCGAAAAGTGGTTTTTCAACACTAACACAAGTGCGAAAAGTGGTTTTTCAACACTAACACAAGTGCGAAAAGTGTTTTTTCCACACTAATACAAGTGCAAAAGTGGTTTCCTGCACCAACACAAGTGCGAAAAGTGGTTTTTCAACACTAACACAAGTGCGAAAAGTGGTTTTTCAACACTAACACAAGTGCAAAAAGTGGTTTTTCAACACTAACACAAGTGCGAAAAGTGTTTTTTCCACACTAATACAAGTGCAAAAGTGGTTTCCTGCACCAACACAAGTGCGAAAAGTGGTTTTTCAACACTAACTCAAGTGCGAAAAGTGGTTTTTCAACACTAACACAATTGCGAAAAGTGGTTTTTCAACACTAACACAAGTGCGAAAAGTGTTTTTTCCACACTAATACAAGTGCAAAAGTGGTTTCCTGCACCAACACAAGTGCGAAAAGTGGTTTTTCAACACTAACACAAGTGCGAAAAGTGGTTTTTCAACACTAACACAAGTGCGAAAAGTGGTTTTTCAACACTAACACAAGTGCGAAAAGTGTTTTTTCCACACTAATACAAGTGCAAAAGTGGTTTCCTGCACCAACACAAGTGCGAAAAGTGATTTTTCAACACTAACACAAGTGCAAAAAGTGGTTTTTCAACACTAACACAAGTGCAAAAAGTGTTTTTTCCACACTAATACAAGTGCAAATGTGGTTTCCTGCACCAACACAAGTGCGAAAAGTGGTTTTTCAACACTAACACAAGTGCGAAATGTGGTTTTTCAACACTAACACAAGTTCCAAAAGTGGTTTTTCAACACTATCGCAAGTGCAAAAAGTGTTTTTTCCACACTAATACAAGTGCAAATGTGGTTTCCTGCACCAACACAAGTGCGAAAAGTGGTTTTTCAACACTAACACAAGTGCGAAAAGTGGTTTTTCAACACTAACACAAGTGTGAAAAGTGTTTTTTCCACACTAATACAACTGCAAAAGT
This sequence comes from Myxine glutinosa, assembly GCF_964187855.1. Taxonomy (NCBI): domain Eukaryota; kingdom Metazoa; phylum Chordata; class Myxini; order Myxiniformes; family Myxinidae; genus Myxine; species Myxine glutinosa. The sequence goes on from NW_027617012.1 coordinate 16,218, forward strand.
GGTTTCCTGCACCAACACAAGTGCGAAAAGTGGTTTTTCAACACTAACACAAGTGCGAAAAGTGGTTTTTCAACACTAACACAAGTGCGAAAAGTGTTTTTTCCACACTAATACAAGTGCAAAAGTGGTTTCCTGCAACAACACAAGTGCGAAAAGTGGTTTTTCAACACTAACACAAGTGCGAAAAGTGGTTTTTCAACACTAACACAAGTGCGAAAAGTGGTTTTTCAACACTAACACAAGTGCGAAAAGTGTTTTTTCCACACTAATACAAGTGCAAAAGTGGTTTCCTGCACCAACACAATTGCGAAAAGTGGTTTTTCAACACTAACACAAGTGCGAAAAGTGGTTTTTCAACACTAACACAACTGCGAAAAGTGGTTTTTCAACACTAACACAAGTGCGAAAAGTGGTTTTTCAACACTAACACAACTGCGAAAAGTGTTTTTTCCACACTAATACAACTGCAAAAGTGGTTTCCTGCACCAACACAAGTGCGAAAAGTGGTTTTTCAACACTAACTCAAGTGCGAAAAGTGGTTTTTCAACACTAACACAATTGCGAAAAGTGGTTTTTCAACACTAACACAAGTGCGAAAAGTGTTTTTTCCACACTAATACAAGTGCAAAAGTGGTTTCCTGCACCAACACAAGTGCGAAAAGTGGTTTTTCAACACTAACACAAGTGCGAAAAGTGGTTTTTCAACACTAACACAAGTGCGAAAAGTGGTTTTTCAACACTAACACAAGTGCGAAAAGTGTTTTTTCCACACTAATACAAGTGCAAAAGTGGTTTCCTGCACCAACACAAGTGCGAAAAGTGGTTTTTCAACACTAACACAAGTGCGAAAAGTGGTTTTTCAACACTAACACAACTGCGAAAAGTGGTTTTTCAACACTAACACAAGTGCGAAAAGTGTTTTTTTCCACACTAATACAAGTGCAAAAGTGGTTTCCTGCACCACACAAGTGCGAAAAGTGGTTTTTCAACACTAACACAAGTGCGAAAAGTGTTTTTTCCACACTAATACAAGTGCAAAAGTGGTTTCCTGCACCAACACAAGTGCAAAAGTGGTTTCCTGCACCAACACAAGTGCGAAATGTGGTTTTTCAACACTAACACAAGTGCGAAAAGTGGTTTTTCAACACTAACACAAGTGCGAAAAGTGGTTTTTCAACACTAACACAAGTGCGAAAAGTGTTTTTTCCACACTAATACAAGTGCAAAAGTGGTTTCCTGCACCAACACAAGTGCGAAAAGTGATTTTCAACACTAACACAAGTGCGAAAAGTGGTTTTTCAACACTAACACAAGTGCAAAAAGTGTTTTTTCCACACTAATACAACTGCAAAAGTGGTTTCCTGCACCAACACAAGTGCGAAAAGTGGTTTTTCAACACTAACACAAGTGCGAAAAGTGGTTTTTCAACACTAATACAAGTGCAAAAGTGGTTTCCTGCAACAACACAAGTGCGAAAAGTGGTTTTTCAACACTAACACAAGTGCGAAAAGTGGTTTTTCAACACCAACACAAGTGCGAAAAGTGTTTTTTCCACACTAATACAAGTGCAAAAGTGGTTTCCTGCACCAACACAAGTGCGAAAAGTGGTTTTTCAACACTAACACAAGTGCGAAAAGTGGTTTTTCAACACTAACACAACTGCGAAAAGTGGTTTTTCAACACTAACACAAGTGCGAAAAGTGGTTTTTCAACACTAACACAACTGCGAAAAGTGTTTTTTCCACACTAATACAACTGCAAAAGTGGTTTCCTGCACCAACACAAGTGCGAAAAGTGGTTTTTCAACACTAACTCAAGTGCGAAAAGTGGTTTTTCAACACGAACACAATTGCGAAAAGTGGTTTTTCAACACTAACACAAGTGCGAAAAGTGTTTTTTCCACACTAATACAAGTGCAAAAGTGGTTTCCTGCACCAACACAAGTGCGAAAAGTGGTTTTTCAACACTAACACAAGTGTGAAAAGTGGTTTTTCAACACTAACACAAGTGCGAAAAGTGGTTTTTCAACACTAACACAAGTGCGAAAAGTGTTTTTTCCACACTAATACAAGTGCAAAAGTGGTTTCCTGCACCAACACAAGTGCGAAAAGTGATTTTTCAACACTAACACAAGTGCAAAAAGTGGTTTTTCAACACTAACACAAGTGCAAAAAGTGTTTTTTCCACACTAATACAAGTGCAAATGTGGTTTCCTGCACCAACACAAGTGCGAAAAGTGGTTTTTCAACACTAACACAAGTGCGAAAAGTGGTTTTTCAACACTAACACAAGTGTGAAAAGTGTTTTTTCCACACTAATACAACTGCAAAAGTGGTTTCCTGCACCAACACAAGTGCGAAAAGTGGTTTTTCAACACTAACACAAGTGCGAAAAGTGGTTTTTCCAACACTAACACAAGTGCGAAAAGTGTTTTTTCCACACTAATACAAGTGCAAAAGTGGTTTCCTGCAACAACACAAGTGCGAAAAGTGGTTTTTCAACACTAACACAAGTGCGAAAAGTGGTTTTTCAACACTAACACAAGTGCGAAAAGTGGTTTTTCAACACTAACACAAGTGCGAAAAGTGGTTTTTCAACACTAACACAACTGCGAAAAGTGGTTTTCAACACTAACACAAGTGCGAAAAGTGGTTTTTCAACACTAACACAACTGCGAAAAGTGTTTTTTCCACACTAATACAACTGCAAAAGTGGTTTCCTGCACCAACACAAGTGCAAAAAGTGGTTTTTCAACACTAACACAAGTGCGAAAAGTGGTTTTTCAACACTAACACAAGTGCAAAAGTGGTTTCCTGCACCAACACAAGTGCGAAAAGTGGTTTTTCAACACTAACACAAGTGCGAAAAGTGGTTTTTCAACACTAACACAACTGCGAAAAGTGGTTTTTCAACACTAACACAAGTGCGAAAAGTGGTTTTTCAACACTAACACAACTGCGAAAAGTGTTTTTTCCACACTAATACAACTGCAAAAGTGGTTTCCTGCACCAACACAAGTGCGAAAAGTGGTTTTTCAACACTAACTCAAGTGCGAAAAGTGGTTTTTCAACACTAACACAATTGCGAAAAGTGGTTTTTCAACACTAACACAAGTGCGCAAAGTGTTTTTTCCACACTAATACAAGTGCAAAAGTGGTTTCCTGCACCAACACAAGTGCGAAAAGTGGTTTTTCAACACTAACACAAGTGCGAAAAGTGGTTTTTCAACACTAACACAAGTGCGAAAAGTGGTTTTTCAACACTAACACAAGTGCGAAAAGTGTTTTTTCCACACTAATACAAGTGCAAAAGTGGTTTCCTGCACCAACACAAGTGCGAAAAGTGGTTTTTCAACACTAACACAAGTGCGAAAAGTGGTTTTTCAACACTAACACAACTGCGAAAAGTGGTTTTTCAACACTAACACAAGTGCGAAAAGTGTTTTTTCCACACTAATACAAGTGCAAAAGTGGTTTCCTGCACCACACAAGTGCGAAAAGTGGTTTTTCAACACTAACACAAGTGCGAAAAGTGTTTTTTCCACACTAATACAAGTGCAAAAGTGGTTTCCTGCACCAACACAAGTGCGAAAAGTGGTTTTTCAACACTAACACAAGTGCGAAAAGTGGTTTTTCAACACTAACACAAGTGCGAAAAGTGGTTTTTCAACACTAACACAAGTGCGAAAAGTGTTTTTTCCACACTAATACAAGTGCAAAAGTGGTTTCCTGCACCAACACAAGTGCGAAAAGTGATTTTTCAACACTAACACAAGTGCAAAAAGTGGTTTTTCAACACTAACACAAGTGCAAAAAGTGTTTTTTCCACACTAATACAAGTGCAAATGTGGTTTCCTGCACCAACACAAGTGCGAAAAGTGGTTTTTCAACACTAACACAAGTGCGAAAAGTGGTTTTTCAACACTAACACAAGTTCCAAAAGTGGTTTTTCAACACTATCGCAAGTGCAAAAAGTGTTTTTTCCACACTAATACAAGTGCAAATGTGGTTTCCTGCACCAACACAAGTGCGAAAAGTGGTTTTTCAACACTAACACAAGTGCGAAAAGTGGTTTTTCAACACTAACACAAGTGTGAAAAGTGTTTTTTCCACACTAATACAACTGCAAAAGTGGTTTCCTGCACCAACACAAGTGCGAAAAGTGGTTTTTCAACACTAACACAAGTGCGAAAAGTGGTTTTTCAACACTAACACAAGTGCGAAAAGTGTTTTTTCCACACTAATACAAGTGCAAAAGTGGTTTCCTGCAACAACACAAGTGCGAAAAGTGGTTTTTCAACACTAACACAAGTGCGAAAAGTGGTTTTTCAACACTAACACAAGTGCGAAAAGTGGTTTTTCAACACTAACACAAGTGCGAAAAGTGTTTTTTCCACACTAATACAAGTGCAAAAGTGGTTTCCTGCACCAACACAAGTGCAAAAAGTGGTTTTTCAACACTAACACAAGTGCGAAAAGTGGTTTTTCAACACTAACACAACTGCGAAAAGTGGTTTTTCAACACTAACACAAGTGCGAAAAGTGGTTTTTCAACACTAACACAACTGCGAAAAGTGTTTTTTCCACACTAATACAACTGCAAAAGTGGTTTCCTGCACCAACACAAGTGCAAAAAGTGGTTTTTCAACACTAACACAAGTGCGAACAGTGGTTTTTCAACACTAACACAAGTGCAAAAGTGGTTTCCTGCACCAACACAAGTGCGAAAAGTGGTTTTTCAACACTAACACAAGTGCGAAAAGTGGTTTTTCAACACTAACACAACTGCGAAAAGTGGTTTTTCAACACTAACACAAGTGCGAAAAGTGGTTTTTCAACACTAACACAACTGCGAAAAGTGTTTTTTCCACACTAATACAACTGCAAAAGTGGTTTCCTGCACCAACACAAGTGCGAAAAGTGGTTTTTCAACACTAACTCAAGTGCGAAAAGTGGTTTTTCAACACTAACACAATTGCGAAAAGTGGTTTTTCAACACTAACACAAGTGCGCAAAGTGTTTTTTCCACACTAATACAAGTGCAAAAGTGGTTTCCTGCACCAACACAAGTGCGAAAAGTGGTTTTTCAACACTAACACAAGTGCGAAAAGTGGTTTTTCAACACTAACACAAGTGCGAAAAGTGGTTTTTCAACACTAACACAAGTGCGAAAAGTGTTTTTTCCACACTAATACAAGTGCAAAAGTGGTTTCCTGCACCAACACAAGTGCGAAAAGTGGTTTTTCAACACTAACACAAGTGCGAAAAGTGGTTTTTCAACACTAACACAACTGCGAAAAGTGGTTTTTCAACACTAACAGAAGTGCGAAAAGTGTTTTTTCCACACTAATACAAGTGCAAAAGTGGTTTCCTGCACCACACAAGTGCGAAAAGTGGTTTTTCAACACTAACACAAGTGCGAAAAGTGTTTTTTCCACACTAATACAAGTGCAAAAGTGGTTTCCTGCACCAACACAAGTGCGAAAAGTGGTTTTTCAACACTAACACAAGTGCGAAAAGTGGTTTTTCAACACTAACACAAGTGCGAAAAGTGTTTTTTCCACACTAATACAAGTGCAAAAGTGGTTTCCTGCACCAACACAAGTGCGAAAAGTGGTTTTTCAACACTAACACAAGTGCGAAAAGTGGTTTTTCAACACTAACACAAGTGCAAAAAGTGGTTTTTCAACACTAACACAAGTGCGAAAAGTGTTTTTTCCACACTAATACAAGTGCAAAAGTGGTTTCCTGCACCAACACAAGTGCGAAAAGTGATTTTTCAACACTAACTCAAGTGCGAAAAGTGGTTTTTCAACACTAACACAATTGCGAAAAGTGGTTTTTCAACACTAACACAAGTGCGAAAAGTGTTTTTTCCACACTAATACAAGTGCAAAAGTGGTTTCCTGCACCAACACAAGTGCGAAATGTGGTTTTTCAACACTAACACAAGTGCGAAAAGTGGTTTTTCAACACTAACACAAGTGCGAAAAGTGGTTTTTCAACACTAACACAAGTGCGAAAAGTGTTTTTTCCACACTAATACAAGTGCAAAAGTGGTTTCCTGCACCAACACAAGTGCGAAAAGTGATTTTTCAACACTAACACAAGTGCAAAAAGTGGTTTTTCAACACTAACACAAGTGCAAAAAGTGTTTTTTCCACACTAATACAAGTGCAAATGTGGTTTCCTGCACCAACACAAGTGCGAAAAGTGTTTTTTCAACACTAACACAAGTGCGAAAAGTGGTTTTTCAACACTAACACAAGTGCGAAAAGTGGTTTTTCAACACTAACACAAGTGCGAAAAGTGTTTTTTCCACACTAATACAAGTGCAAAAGTGGTTTCCTGCACCAACACAAGTGCGAAAAGTGGTTTTTCAACACTAACACAAGTGCGAAAAGTGGTTTTTCAACACTAACACAACTGCGAAAAGTGGTTTTTCAACACTAACACAAGTGCGAAAAGTGTTTTTTCCACACTAATACAAGTGCAAAAGTGGTTTCCTGCACCACACAAGTGCGAAAAGTGGTTTTTCAACACTAACACAAGTGCGAAAAGTGTTTTTTCCACACTAATACAAGTGCAAAAGTGGTTTCCTGCACCAACACAAGTGCGAAAAGTGGTTTTTCAACACTAACACAAGTGCGAAAAGTGGTTTTTCAACACTAACACAAGTGCGAAAAGTGGTTTTTCAACACTAACACAAGTGCGAAAAGTGTTTTTTCCACACTAATACAAGTGCAAAAGTGGTTTCCTGCACCAACACAAGTGCGAAAAGTGATTTTTCAACACTAACACAAGTGCAAAAAGTGGTTTTTCAACACTAACACAAGTGCAAAAAGTGTTTTTTCCACACTAATACAAGTGCAAATGTGGTTTCCTGCACCAACACAAGTGCGAAAAGTGGTTTTTCAACACTAACACAAGTGCGAAAAGTGGTTTTTCAACACTAACACAAGTTCCAAAAGTGGTTTTTCAACACTATCGCAAGTGCAAAAAGTGTTTTTTCCACACTAATACAAGTGCAAATGTGGTTTCCTGCACCAACACAAGTGCGAAAAGTGGTTTTTCAACACTAACACAAGTGCGAAAAGTGGTTTTTCAACACTAACACAAGTGTGAAAAGTGTTTTTTCCACACTAATACAACTGCAAAAGTGGTTTCCTGCACCAACACAAGTGCGAAAAGTGGTTTTTCAACACTAACACAAGTGCGAAAAGTGGTTTTTCAACACTAACACAAGTGCGAAAAGTGTTTTTTCCACACTAATACAAGTGCAAAAGTGGTTTCCTGCAACAACACAAGTGCGAAAAGTGGTTTTTCAACACTAACACAAGTGCGAAAAGTGGTTTTTCAACACTAACACAAGTGCGAAAAGTGGTTTTTCAACACTAACACAAGTGCGAAAAGTGTTTTTTCCACACTAATACAAGTGCAAAAGTGGTTTCCTGCACCAACACAAGTGCAAAAAGTGGTTTTTCAACACTAACACAAGTGCGAAAAGTGGTTTTTCAACACTAACACAACTGCGAAAAGTGGTTTTTCAACACTAACACAAGTGCGAAAAGTGGTTTTTCAACACTAACACAACTGCGAAAAGTGTTTTTTCCACACTAATACAACTGCAAAAGTGGTTTCCTGCACCAACACAAGTGCAAAAAGTGGTTTTTCAACACTAACACAAGTGCGAAAAGTGGTTTTTCAACACTAACACAAGTGCAAAAGTGGTTTCCTGCACCAACACAAGTGCGAAAAGTGGTTTTTCAACACTAACACAAGTGCGAAAAGTGGTTTTTCAACACTAACACAACTGCGAAAAGTGGTTTTTCAACACTAACACAAGTGCGAAAAGTGGTTTTTCAACACTAACACAACTGCGAAAAGTGTTTTTTCCACACTAATACAACTGCAAAAGTGGTTTCCTGCACCAACACAAGTGCGAAAAGTGGTTTTTCAACACTAACTCAAGTGCGAAAAGTGGTTTTTCAACACTAACACAATTGCGAAAAGTGGTTTTTCAACACTAACACAAGTGCGCAAAGTGTTTTTTCCACACTAATACAAGTGCAAAAGTGGTTTCCTGCACCAACACAAGTGCGAAAAGTGGTTTTTCAACACTAACACAAGTGCGAAAAGTGGTTTTTCAACACTAACACAAGTGCGAAAAGTGGTTTTTCAACACTAACACAAGTGCGAAAAGTGTTTTTTCCACACTAATACAAGTGCAAAAGTGGTTTCCTGCACCAACACAAGTGCGAAAAGTGGTTTTTCAACACTAACACAAGTGCGAAAAGTGGTTTTTCAACACTAACACAACTGCGAAAAGTGGTTTTTCAACACTAACACAAGTGCGAAAAGTGTTTTTTCCACACTAATACAAGTGCAAAAGTGGTTTCCTGCACCACACAAGTGCGAAAAGTGGTTTTTCAACACTAACACAAGTGCGAAAAGTGTTTTTTCCACACTAATACAAGTGCAAAAGTGGTTTCCTGCACCAACACAAGTGCGAAAAGTGGTTTTTCAACACTAACACAAGTGCGAAAAGTGGTTTTTCAACACTAACACAAGTGCGAAAAGTGTTTTTTCCACACTAATACAAGTGCAAAAGTGGTTTCCTGCACCAACACAAGTGCGAAAAGTGGTTTTTCAACACTAACACAAGTGCGAAAAGTGGTTTTTCAACACTAACACAAGTGCAAAAAGTGGTTTTTCAACACTAACACAAGTGCGAAAAGTGTTTTTTCCACACTAATACAAGTGCAAAAGTGGTTTCCTGCACCAACACAAGTGCGAAAAGTGATTTTTCAACACTAACTCAAGTGCGAAAAGTGGTTTTTCAACACTAACACAATTGCGAAAAGTGGTTTTTCAACACTAACACAAGTGCGAAAAGTGTTTTTTCCACACTAATACAAGTGCAAAAGTGGTTTCCTGCACCAACACAAGTGCGAAATGTGGTTTTTCAACACTAACACAAGTGCGAAAAGTGGTTTTTCAACACTAACACAAGTGCGAAAAGTGGTTTTTCAACACTAACACAAGTGCGAAAAGTGTTTTTTCCACACTAATACAAGTGCAAAAGTGGTTTCCTGCACCAACACAAGTGCGAAAAGTGATTTTTCAACACTAACACAAGTGCAAAAAGTGGTTTTTCAACACTAACACAAGTGCAAAAAGTGTTTTTTCCACACTAATACAAGTGCAAATGTGGTTTCCTGCACCAACACAAGTGCGAAAAGTGGTTTTTCAACACTAACACAAGTGCGAAAAGTGGTTTTTCAACACTAACACAAGTTCCAAAAGTGGTTTTTCAACACTATCGCAAGTGCAAAAAGTGTTTTTTCCACACTAATACAAGTGCAAATGTGGTTTCCTGCACCAACACAAGTGCGAAAAGTGGTTTTTCAACACTAACACAAGTGCGAAAAGTGGTTTTTCAACACTAACACAAGTGTGAAAAGTGTTTTTTCCACACTAATACAACTGCAAAAGTGGTTTCCTGCACCAACACAAGTGCGAAAAGTGGTTTTTCAACACTAACACAAGTGCGAAAAGTGGTTTTTCAACACTAACACAAGTGCGAAAAGTGTTTTTTCCACACTAATACAAGTGCAAAAGTGGTTTCCTGCAACAACACAAGTGCGAAAAGTGGTTTTTCAACACTAACACAAGTGCGAAAAGTGGTTTTTCAACACTAACACAAGTGCGAAAAGTGGTTTTTCAACACTAACACAAGTGCGAAAAGTGTTTTTTCCACACTAATACAAGTGCAAAAGTGGTTTCCTGCACCAACACAAGTGCGAAAAGTGGTTTTTCAACACTAACACAAGTGCGAAAAGTGGTTTTTCAACACTAACACAACTGCGAAAAGTGGTTTTTCAACACTAACACAAGTGCGAAAAGTGGTTTTTCAACACTAACACAACTGCGAAAAGTGTTTTTTCCACACTAATACAACTGCAAAAGTGGTTTCCTGCACCAACACAAGTGCGAAAAGTGGTTTTTCAACACTAACTCAAGTGCGAAAAGTGGTTTTTCAACACTAACACAATTGCGAAAAGTGGTTTTTCAACACTAACACAAGTGCGAAAAGTGTTTTTTCCACACTAATACAAGTGCAAAAGTGGTTTCCTGCACCAACACAAGTGCGAAAAGTGGTTTTTCAACACTAACACAAGTGCGAAAAGTGGTTTTTCAACACTAACACAAGTGCGAAAAGTGGTTTTTCAACACTAACACAAGTGCGAAAAGTGTTTTTTCCACACTAATACAAGTGCAAAAGTGGTTTCCTGCACCAACACAAGTGCGAAAAGTGGTTTTTCAACACTAACACAAGTGCGAAAAGTGGTTTTTCAACACTAACACAACTGCGAAAAGTGGTTTTTCAACACTAACACAAGTGCGAAAAGTGGTTTTTCAACACTAACACAACTGCGAAAAGTGTTTTTTCCACACTAATACAACTGCAAAAGTGGTTTCCTGCACCAACACAAGTGCGAAAAGTGGTTTTTCAACACTAACTCAAGTGCGAAAAGTGGTTTTTCAACACTAACACAATTGCGAAAAGTGGTTTTTCAACACTAACACAAGTGCGAAAAGTGTTTTTTCCACACTAATACAAGTGCAAATGTGGTTTCCTGCACCAACACAAGTGCGAAAAGTGGTTTTTCAACACTAACACAAGTGCGAAAAGTGGTTTTTCAACACTAACACAAGTGTGAAAAGTGTTTTTTCCACACTAATACAACTGCAAAAGTGGTTTCCTGCACCAACACAAGTGCGAAAAGTGGTTTTTCAACACTAACACAAGTGCGAAAAGTGGTTTTTCAACACTAACACAAGTGCGAAAAGTGTTTTTTCCACACTAATACAAGTGCAAAAGTGGTTTCCTGCAACAACACAAGTGCGAAAAGTGGTTTTTCAACACTAACACAAGTGCGAAAAGTGGTTTTTCAACACTAACACAAGTGCGAAAAGTGGTTTTTCAACACTAACACAAGTGCGAAAAGTGTTTTTTCCACACTAATACAAGTGCAAAAGTGGTTTCCTGCACCAACACAAGTGCAAAAAGTGGTTTTTCAACACTAACACAAGTGCGAAAAGTGGTTTTTCAACACTAACACAACTGCGAAAAGTGGTTTTTCAACACTAACACAAGTGCGAAAAGTGGTTTTTCAACACTAACACAACTGCGAAAAGTGTTTTTTCCACACTAATACAACTGCAAAAGTGGTTTCCTGCACCAACACAAGTGCGAAAAGTGGTTTTTCAACACTAACGCAAGTGCGAAAAGTGGTTTTTCAACACCAACACAAGTGCGAAAAGTGGTTTTTCAACACTAACACAAGTGCGAAAAGTGGTTTTTAAACACTAACACAAGTGCGAAAAGTGTTTTTCCCACACTAATACAAGTGCAAAAGTGGTTTCCTGCACCAACACAAGTGCAAAAAGTGGTTTTTCAACACTAACACAAGTGCGAAAAGTGGTTTTTCAACACTAACACAACTGCGAAAAGTGTTTTTTCCACACTAATACAACTGCAAAAGTGGTTTCCTGCACCAACACAAGTGCGAAAAGTGGTTTTTCAACACTAACACAAGTGCGAAAAGTGGTTTTTCAACACTAACACAAGTGCGAAAAGTGGTTTTAAACACTAACACAAGTGCGAAAAGTGTTTTTTCCACACTAATACAAGTGCAAAAGTGGTTTCCTGCACCGACACAAGTGCAAAAAGTGGTTTTTCAACACTAACACAAGTGCGAAAAGTCGTTTTTCAACACTAACACAAGTGCGAAAAGAGGTTTTTCAACACAATCACAAGTGCAAAAAGTGTTTTTTCCACACTTATACAAGTGCAAAAGTGGTTTCCTGCACCAATACAAGTGCGAAAAGTGGTTTTTCAACACTAACACAAGTGCGAAAAGTGTTTTTTCCACACTAATACAAGTGCAAATGTGGTTTCCTGCACCAACACAAGTGCGAAAAGTGGTTTTTCAACACTAACACGAGTGCGAAAAGTGGTTTTTCAACACTAACACAAGTGTGAAAAGTGTTTTTTCCACACTAATACAACTGCAAAAGTGGTTTCCTGCACCAACACAAGTGCGAAAAGTGGTTTTTCAACACTAACACAAGTGCGAAAAGTGGTTTTTCAACACTAACACAAGTGCGAAAAGTGTTTTTTCCACACTAATACAAGTGCAAAAGTGGTTTCCTGCAACAACACAAGTGCGAAAAGTGGTTTTTCAACACTAACACAAGTGCGAAAAGTGGTTTTTCAACACTAACACAAGTGCGAAAAGTGGTTTTTCAACACTAACACAAGTGCGAAAAGTGTTTTTTCCACACTAATACAAGTGCAAAAGTGGTTTCCTGCACCAACACAAGTGCGAAAAGAGGTTTTCAACACTAACACAACTGCGAAAAGTGTTTTTTCCACACTAATACAACTGCAAAAGTGGTTTCCTGCACCAACACAAGTGCGAAAAGTGGTTTTTCAACACTAACACAAGTGCAAAAAGTGGTTTTTCAACACTAACACAAGTGCGAAAAGTGGTTTTTCAACACTAACACAAGTGCGAAAAGTGGTTTTTAAACACTAACACAAGTGCGAAAAGTGTTTTTTCCACACTAATACAAGTGCAAAAGTGGTTTCCTGCACCAACACAAGTGCAAAAAGTGGTTTTTCAACACTAACACAAGTGCGAAAAGTGGTTTTTCAACACTAACACAAGTGCGAAAAGTGGTTTTTCAACACTAACACAAGTGCGAAAAGTGGTTTTTAAACACTAACACAAGTGCGAAAAGTGTTTTTTCCACACTAATACAAGTGCAAAAGTGGTTTCCTGCACCAACACAAGTGCAAAAAGTGGTTTTTCAACACTAACACAAGTGCGAAAAGTGGTTTTTCAACACTAACACAAGTGCGAAAGAGGTTTTTCAACACAATTACAAGTGCAAAAAGTGTTTTTTCCACACTTATACAAGTGCAAAAGTGGTTTCCTGCACCAATACAAGTGCGAAAAGTGGTTTTTCAACACTAACACAAGTGCGAAAAGTGTTTTTTCCACACTAATACAAGTGCAAAAGTGGTTTCCTGCACCAACACAAGTGCGAAAAGTGGTTTTTCAACACTAACACAAGTGCGAAAAGTGGTTTTTCAACACTAACACAAGTGCGAAAAGTGTTTTTTCCACACTAATACAAGTGCAAAGTGGTTTCCTGCACCAACACAAGTGCGAAAAGTGGTTTTTCAACACTAACACAAGTGCGAAAAGTGGTTTTTCAACACTAACACAAGTGCAAAAAGTGGTTTTTCAACACTAACACAAGTGCGAAAAGTGTTTTTTCCACACTAATACAAGTGCAAAAGTGGTTTCCTGCACCAACACAAGTGCGAAAAGTGGTTTTTCAACACTAACTCAAGTGCGAAAAGTGGTTTTTCAACACTAACACAATTGCGAAAAGTGGTTTTTCAACACTAACACAAGTGCGAAAAGTGTTTTTTCCACACTAATCCAAGTGCAAAAGTGGTTTCCTGCACCAACACAAGTGCGAAAAGTGGTTTTTCAACACTAACACAAGTGTGAAAAGTGTTTTTTCCACACCAATACAACTGCAAAAGTGGTTTCCTGCACCAACACAAGTGCGAAAAGTGGTTTTTCAACACTAACACAAGTGCGAAAGTGGTTTTTCAACACTAACACAAGTGCGAAAAGTGTTTTTTCCACACTAATACAAGTGCAAAAGTGGTTTCCTGCACCAACACAAGTGCGAAAAGTGGTTTTTCAACACTAACACAAGTGCGAAAAGTGGTTTTTCAACACTAACACAAGTGCGAAAAGTGTTTTTTCCACACTAATACAAGTGCAAAAGTGGTTTCCTGCACCAACACAAGTGCGAAAAGTGGTTTTTCAACACTAACACAAGTGCGAAAAGTGGTTTTTCAACACTAACACAAGTGCAAAAAGTGGTTTTTCAACACTAACACAAGTGCGAAAAGTGTTTTTTCCACACTAATACAAGTGCAAAAGTGGTTTCCTGCACCAACACAAGTGCGAAAAGTGGTTTTTCAACACTAACTCAAGTGCGAAAAGTGTTTTTTCCACACTAATACAACTGCAAAAGTGGTTTCCTGCACCAACACAAGTGCGAAAAGTGGTTTTTCAACACTAACACAAGTGCGAAAAGTGGTTTTTCAACACTAACACAAGTGCGAAAAGTGTTTTTTCCACACTAATCCAAGTGCAAAAGTGGTTTCCTGCACCAACACAAGTGCGAAAAGTGGTTTTTCAACACTAACACAAGTGCGAAAAGTGGTTTTTCAACACTAACACAAGTGCAAAAAGTGTTTTTTCCACACTAATACAAGTGCAAAAGTGGTTTCCTGCACCAACACAAGTGCGAAAAGTGGTTTTTCAACACTAACACAAGTGCGAAAAGTGGTTTTTCAACACTAACACAAGTGCAAAAAGTGGTTTTTCAACACTAACACAAGTGCGAAAAGTGTTTTTTCCACACTAATCCAAGTGCAAAAGTGGTTTCCTGCACCAACACAAGTGCGAAAAGTGGTTTTTCAACACTAACACAAGTGTGAAAAGTGTTTTTTCCACACTAATACAACTGCAAAAGTGGTTTCCTGCACCAACACAAGTGCGAAAAGTGGTTTTTCAACACTAACACAAGTGCGAAAAGTGGTTTTTCAACACTAACACAAGTGCGAAAAGTGGTTTTTCAACACTAACACAAGTGCGAAAAGTGTTTTTTCCACACTAATACAAGTGCAAAAGTGGTTTCCTGCACCAACACAAGTGCGAAAAGAGGTTTTTCAACACTAACACAACTGCGAAAAGTGTTTTTTCCACACTAATACAACTGCAAAAGTGGTTTCCTGCACCAACACAAGTGCGAAAAGTGGTTTTTCAACACTAACACAAGTGCAAAAAGTGGTTTTTCAACACTAACACAAGTGCGAAAAGTGGTTTTTCAACACTAACACAAGTGCGAAAAGTGGTTTTTAAACACTAACACAAGTGCGAAAAGTGTTTTTTCCACACTAATACAAGTGCAAAAGTGGTTTCCTGCACCAACACAAGTGCAAAAAGTGGTTTTTCAACACTAACACAAGTGCGAAAAGTGGTTTTTCAACACTAACACAAGTGCGAAAAGTGGTTTTTCAACACTAACACAAGTGCGAAAAGTGGTTTTTAAACACTAACACAAGTGCGAAAAGTGTTTTTTCCACACTAATACAAGTGCAAAAGTGGTTTCCTGCACCAACACAAGTGCAAAAAGTGGTTTTTCAACACTAACACAAGTGCGAAAAGTGGTTTTTCAACACTAACACAAGTGCGAAAAGAGGTTTTTCAACACAATTACAAGTGCAAAAAGTGTTTTTTCCACACTTATACAAGTGCAAAAGTGGTTTCCTGCACCAATACAAGTGCGAAAAGTGGTTTTTCAACACTAACACAAGTGCGAAAAGTGTTTTTTCCACACTAATACAAGTGCAAAAGTGGTTTCCTGCACCAACACAAGTGCGAAAAGTGGTTTTTCAACACTAACACAAGTGCGAAAAGTGGTTTTTCAACACTAACACAAGTGCGAAAAGTGTTTTTTCCACACTAATACAAGTGCAAAAGTGGTTTCCTGCACCAACACAAGTGCGAAAAGTGGTTTTTCAACACTAACACAAGTGCGAAAAGTGGTTTTTCAACACTAACACAAGTGCAAAAAGTGGTTTTTCAACACTAACACAAGTGCGAAAAGTGTTTTTTCCACACTAATACAAGTGCAAAAGTGGTTTCCTGCACCAACACAAGTGCGAAAAGTGGTTTTTCAACACTAACTCAAGTGCGAAAAGTGGTTTTTCAACACTAACACAATTGCGAAAAGTGGTTTTTCAACACTAACACAAGTGCGAAAAGTGTTTTTTCCACACTAATCCAAGTGCAAAAGTGGTTTCCTGCACCAACACAAGTGCGAAAAGTGGTTTTTCAACACTAACACAAGTGTGAAAAGTGTTTTTTCCACACTAATACAACTGCAAAAGTGGTTTCCTGCACCAACACAAGTGCGAAAAGTGGTTTTTCAACACTAACACAAGTGCGAAAAGTGGTTTTTCAACACTAACACAAGTGCGAAAAGTGTTTTTTCCACACTAATACAAGTGCAAAAGTGGTTTCCTGCACCAACACAAGTGCGAAAAGTGGTTTTTCAACACTAACACAAGTGCGAAAAGTGGTTTTTCAACACTAACACAAGTGCGAAAAGTGTTTTTTCCACACTAATACAAGTGCAAAAGTGGTTTCCTGCACCAACACAAGTGCGAAAAGTGGTTTTTCAACACTAACACAAGTGCGAAAAGTGGTTTTTCAACACTAACACAAGTGCAAAAAGTGGTTTTTCAACACTAACACAAGTGCGAAAAGTGTTTTTTCCACACTAATACAAGTGCAAAAGTGGTTTCCTGCACCAACACAAGTGCGAAAAGTGGTTTTTCAACACTAACTCAAGTGCGAAAAGTGGTTTTTCAACACTAACACAATTGCGAAAAGTGGTTTTTCAACACTAACACAAGTGCGTAAAGTGTTTTTTCCACACTAATACAAGTGCAAAAGTGGTTTCCTGCACCAACACAAGTGCGAAAAGTGGTTTTTCAACACTAACACAAGTGTGAAAAGTGTTTTTTCCACACTAATACAACTGCAAAAGTGGTTTCCTGCACCAACACAAGTGCGAAAAGTGGTTTTTCAACACTAACACAAGTGCGAAAAGTGGTTTTTCAACACTAACACAAGTGCGAAAAGTGTTTTTTCCACACTAATACAAGTGCAAAAGTGGTTTCCTGCAACAACACAAGTGCGAAAAGTGGTTTTTCAACACTAACACAAGTGCGAAAAGTGGTTTTTCAACACTAACACAAGTGCGAAAAGTGGTTTTTCAACACTAACACAAGTGCGAAAAGTGTTTTTTCCACACTAATACAAGTGCAAAAGTGGTTTCCTGCACCAACACAAGTGCGAAAAGTGGTTTTTCAACACTAACACAAGTGCGAAAAGTGGTTTTTCAACACTAACACAACTGCGAAAAGTGGTTTTTCAACACTAACACAAGTGCGAAAAGTGGTTTTTCAACACTAACACAACTGCGAAAAGTGTTTTTTCCACACTAATACAACTGCAAAAGTGGTTTCCTGCACCAACACAAGTGCGAAAAGTGGTTTTTCAACACTAACACAAGTGCGAAAAGTGGTTTTTCAACACTAACATAAGTGCGAAAAGTGGTTTTTCAACACTAACACAAGTGCGAAAAGTGGTTTTTAAACACTAACACAAGTGCGAAAAGTGTTTTTTCCACACTAATACAAGTGCAAAAGTGGTTTCCTGCACCAACACAAGTGCAAAAAGTGGTTTTTCAACACTAACACAAGTGCGAAAAGTGGTTTTTCAACACTAACACAAGTGCGAAAAGAGGTTTTTCAACACAATCACAAGTGCAAAAAGTGTTTTTTCCACACTTATACAAGTGCAAAAGTGGTTTCCTGCACCAATACAAGTGCGAAAAGTGGTTTTTCAACACTAACACAAGTGCGAAAAGTGTTTTTTCCACACTAATACAAGTGCAAAAGTGGTTTCCTGCACCAACACAAGTGCGAAAAGTGGTTTTTCAACACTAACACAAGTGCGAAAAGTGGTTTTTCAACACTAACACAAGTGCGAAAAGTGTTTTTTCCACACTAATACAAGTGCAAAAGTGGTTTCCTGCACCAACACAAGTGCGAAAAGTGGTTTTTCAACACTAACACAAGTGCGAAAAGTGGTTTTTCAACACTAACACAAGTGCAAAAAGTGGTTTTTCAACACTAACACAAGTGCGAAAAGTGTTTTTTCCACACTAATACAAGTGCAAAAGTGGTTTCCTGCACCAAGACAAGTGCGAAAAGTGGTTTTTCAACACTAACTCAAGTGCGAAAAGTGGTTTTTCAACACTAACACAATTGCGAAAAGTGGTTTTTCAACACTAACACAAGTGCGAAAAGTGTTTTTTCCACACTAATACAAGTGCAAAAGTGGTTTCCTGCACCAACACAAGTGCGAAAAGTGGTTTTTCAACACTAACACAAGTGCGAAAAGTGGTTTTTCAACACTAACACAAGTGCGAAAAGTGGTTTTTCAACACTAACACAAGTGCGAAAAGTGTTTTTTCCACACTAATACAAGTGCAAAAGTGGTTTCCTGCACCAACACAAGTGCGAAAAGTGATTTTTCAACACTAACACAAGTGCAAAAAGTGGTTTTTCAACACTAACACAACTGCGAAAAGTGGTTTTTCAACACTAACACAAGTGCGAAAAGTGGTTTTTCAACACTAATACAAGTGCAAAAGTGGTTTCCTGCACCAACACAAGTGCGAAAAGTGGTTTTTCAACACTAACACAAGTGCGAAAAGTGGTTTTTCAACACTAACACAACTGCGAAAAGTGGTTTTTCAACACTAACACAAGTGCGAAAAGTGGTTTTTCAACACTAACACAACTGCGAAAAGTGTTTTTTCCACACTAATACAACTGCAAAAGTGGTTTCCTGCACCAACACAAGTGCGAAAAGTGGTTTTTCAACACTAACTCAAGTGCGAAAAGTGGTTTTTCAACACTAACACAATTGCGAAAAGTGGTTTTTCAACACTAACACAAGTGCGAAAAGTGTTTTTTCCACACTAATACAAGTGCAAAAGTGGTTTCCTGCAACAACACAAGTGCGAAAAGTGGTTTTTCAACACTAACACGAGTGCGAAAAGTGGTTTTTCAACACTAACACAAGTGTGAAAAGTGTTTTTTCCACACTAATACAACTGCAAAAGTGGTTTCCTGCACCAACACAAGTGCGAAAAGTGGTTTTTCAACACTAACACAAGTGCGAAAAGTGGTTTTTCAACACTAACACAAGTGCGAAAAGTGTTTTTTCCACACTAATACAAGTGCAAAAGTGGTTTCCTGCAACAACACAAGTGCGAAAAGTGGTTTTTCAACACTAACACAAGTGCGAAAAGTGGTTTTTCAACACTAACACAAGTGCGAAAAGTGGTTTTTCAACACTAACACAAGTGCGAAAAGTGTTTTTTCCACACTAATACAAGTGCAAAAGTGGTTTCCTGCACCAACACAAGTGCGAAAAGAGGTTTTTCAACACTAACACAAGTGCGAAAAGTGGTTTTTCAACACTAACACAACTGCGAAAAGTGGTTTTTCAACACTAACACAAGTGCGAAAAGTGGTTTTTCAACACTAACACAACTGCGAAAAGTGTTTTTTCCACACTAATACAACTGCAAAAGTGGTTTCCTGCACCAACACAAGTGCGAAAAGTGGTTTTTCAACACTAACACAAGTGCGAAAAGTGGTTTTTCAACACTAACACAAGTGCGAAAAGTGGTTTTTCAACACTAACACAAGTGCGAAAAGTGGTTTTTAAACACTAACACAAGTGCGAAAAGTGTTTTTTCCACACTAATACAAGTGCAAAAGTGGTTTCCTGCACCAACACAAGTGCAAAAAGTGGTTTTTCAACACTAACACAAGTGCGAAAAGTGGTTTTTCAACACTAACACAACTGCGAAAAGTGTTTTTTCCACACTAATACAACTGCAAAAGTGGTTTCCTGCACCAACACAAGTGCGAAAAGTGGTTTTTCAACACTAACACAAGTGCGAAAAGTGGTTTTTCAACACTAACACAAGTGCGAAAAGTGGTTTTTCAACACTAACACAAGTGCGAAAAGTGGTTTTTAAACACTAACACAAGTGCGAAAAGTGTTTTTTCCACACTAATACAAGTGCAAAAGTGGTTTCCTGCACCAACACAAGTGCAAAAAGTGGTTTTTCAACACTAACACAAGTGCGAAAAGTGGTTTTTCAACACTAACACAAGTGCGAAAAGAGGTTTTTCAACACAATTACAAGTGCAAAAAGTGTTTTTTCCACACTTATACAAGTGCAAAAGTGGTTTCCTGCACCAATACAAGTGCGAAAAGTGGTTTTTCAACACTAACACAAGTGCGAAAAGTGTTTTTTCCACACTAATACAAGTGCAAAAGTGGTTTCCTGCACCAACACAAGTGCGAAAAGTGGTTTTTCAACACTAACACAAGTGCGAAAAGTGGTTTTTCAACACTAACACAAGTGCGAAAAGTGTTTTTTCCACACTAATACAAGTGCAAAAGTGGTTTCCTGCACCAACACAAGTGCGAAAAGTGGTTTTTCAACACTAACACAAGTGCGAAAAGTGGTTTTTCAACACTAACACAAGTGCAAAAAGTGGTTTTTCAACACTAACACAAGTGCGAAAAGTGTTTTTTCCACACTAATACAAGTGCAAAAGTGGTTTCCTGCACCAACACAAGTGCGAAAAGTGGTTTTTCAACACTAACTCAAGTGCGAAAAGTGGTTTTTCAACACTAACACAATTGCGAAAAGTAGTTTTTCAACACTAACACAAGTGCGAAAAGTGTTTTTTCCACACTAATACAAGTGCAAAAGTGGTTTCCTGCACCAACACAAGTGCGAAAAGTGGTTTTTCAACACTAACACAAGTGTGAAAAGTGTTTTTTCCACACTAATACAACTGCAAAAGTGGTTTCCTGCACCAACACAAGTGCGAAAAGTGGTTTTTCAACACTAACACAAGTGCGAAAAATGGTTTTTCAACACTAACACAAGTGCGAAAAGTGTTTTTTCCACACTAATACAAGTGCAAAAGTGGTTTCCTGCACCAACACAAGTGCGAAAAGTGGTTTTTCAACACTAACACAAGTGCGAAAAGTGGTTTTTCAACACTAACACAAGTGCGAAAAGTGTTTTTTCCACACTAATACAAGTGCAAAAGTGGTTTCCTGCACCAACACAAGTGCGAAAAGTGGTTTTTCAACACTAACACAAGTGCGAAAAGTGGTTTTTCAACACTAACACAAGTGCAAAAAGTGGTTTTTCAACACTAACACAATTGCGAAAAGTGGTTTTTCAACACTAACACAAGTGCGAAAAGTGTTTTTTCCACACTAATCCAAGTGCAAAAGTGGTTTCCTGCACCAACACAAGTGCGAAAAGTGGTTTTTCAACACTAACACAAGTGTGAAAAGTGTTTTTTCCACACTAATACAACTGCAAAAGTGGTTTCCTGCACCAACACAAGTGCGAAAAGTGGTTTTTCAACACTAACACAAGTGCGAAAAGTGGTTTTTCAACACTAACACAAGTGCGAAAAGTGTTTTTTTCCACACTAATACAAGTGCAAAAGTGGTTTCCTGCACCAACACAAGTGCGAAAAGTGGTTTTTCAACACTAACACAAGTGCGAAAAGTGGTTTTTCAACACTAACACAAGTGCGAAAAGTGTTTTTTCCACACTAATACAAGTGCAAAAGTGGTTTCCTGCACCAACACAAGTGCGAAAAGTGGTTTTTCAACACTAACACAAGTGCGAAAAGTGGTTTTTCAACACTAACACAAGTGCAAAAAGTGGTTTTTCAACACTAACACAAGTGCGAAAAGTGTTTTTTCCACACTAATACAAGTGCAAAAGTGGTTTCCTGCACCAACACAAGTGCGAAAAGTGGTTTTTCAACACTAACTCAAGTGCGAAAAGTGGTTTTTCAACACTAACACAATTGCGAAAAGTGGTTTTTCAACACTAACACAAGTGCGAAAAGTGTTTTTTCCACACTAATACAAGTGCAAAAGTGGTTTCCTGCACCAACACAAGTGCGAAAAGTGGTTTTTCAACACTAACACAAGTGTGAAAAGTGTTTTTTCCACACTAATACAACTGCAAAAGTGGTTTCCTGCACCAACACAAGTGCGAAAAGTGGTTTTTCAACACTAACACAAGTGCGAAAAGTGGTTTTTCAACACTAACACAAGTGCGAAAAGTGTTTTTTCCACACTAATACAAGTGCAAAAGTGGTTTCCTGCAACAACACAAGTGCGAAAAGTGGTTTTTCAACACTAACACAAGTGCGAAAAGTGGTTTTTCAACACTAACACAAGTGCGAAAAGTGGTTTTTCAACACTAACACAAGTGCGAAAAGTGTTTTTTCCACACTAATACAAGTGCAAAAGTGGTTTCCTGCACCAACACAAGTGCGAAAAGTGGTTTTTCAACACTAACACAAGTGCGAAAAGTGGTTTTTCAACACTAACACAACTGCGAAAAGTGGTTTTTCAACACTAACACAAGTGCGAAAAGTGGTTTTTCAACACTAACACAACTGCGAAAAGTGTTTTTTCCACACTAATACAACTGCAAAAGTGGTTTCCTGCACCAACACAAGTGCGAAAAGTGGTTTTTCAACACTAACACAAGTGCGAAAAGTGGTTTTTCAACACTAACATAAGTGCGAAAAGTGGTTTTTCAACACTAACACAAGTGCGAAAAGTGGTTTTTAAACACTAACACAAGTGCGAAAAGTGTTTTTTCCACACTAATACAAGTGCAAAAGTGGTTTCCTGCACCAACACAAGTGCAAAAAGTGGTTTTTCAACACTAACACAAGTGCGAAAAGTGGTTTTTCAACACTAACACAAGTGCGAAAAGAGGTTTTTCAACACAATCACAAGTGCAAAAAGTGTTTTTTCCACACTTATACAAGTGCAAAAGTGGTTTCCTGCACCAATACAAGTGCGAAAAGTGGTTTTTCAACACTAACACAAGTGCGAAAAGTGTTTTTTCCACACTAATACAAGTGCAAAAGTGGTTTCCTGCACCAACACAAGTGCGAAAAGTGGTTTTTCAACACTAACACAAGTGCGAAAAGTGGTTTTTCAACACTAACACAAGTGCGAAAAGTGTTTTTTCCACACTAATACAAGTGCAAAAGTGGTTTCCTGCACCAACACAAGTGCGAAAAGTGGTTTTTCAACACTAACACAAGTGCGAAAAGTGGTTTTTCAACACTAACACAAGTGCAAAAAGTGGTTTTTCAACACTAACACAAGTGCGAAAAGTGTTTTTTCCACACTAATACAAGTGCAAAAGTGGTTTCCTGCACCAAGACAAGTGCGAAAAGTGGTTTTTCAACACTAACTCAAGTGCGAAAAGTGGTTTTTCAACACTAACACAATTGCGAAAAGTGGTTTTTCAACACTAACACAAGTGCGAAAAGTGTTTTTTCCACACTAATACAAGTGCAAAAGTGGTTTCCTGCACCAACACAAGTGCGAAAAGTGGTTTTTCAACACTAACACAAGTGCGAAAAGTGGTTTTTCAACACTAACACAAGTGCGAAAAGTGGTTTTTCAACACTAACACAAGTGCGAAAAGTGTTTTTTCCACACTAATACAAGTGCAAAAGTGGTTTCCTGCACCAACACAAGTGCGAAAAGTGATTTTTCAACACTAACACAAGTGCAAAAAGTGGTTTTTCAACACTAACACAACTGCGAAAAGTGGTTTTTCAACACTAACACAAGTGCGAAAAGTGGTTTTTCAACACTAATACAAGTGCAAAAGTGGTTTCCTGCACCAACACAAGTGCGAAAAGTGGTTTTTCAACACTAACACAAGTGCGAAAAGTGGTTTTTCAACACTAACACAACTGCGAAAAGTGGTTTTTCAACACTAACACAAGTGCGAAAAGTGGTTTTTCAACACTAACACAACTGCGAAAAGTGTTTTTTCCACACTAATACAACTGCAAAAGTGGTTTCCTGCACCAACACAAGTGCGAAAAGTGGTTTTTCAACACTAACTCAAGTGCGAAAAGTGGTTTTTCAACACTAACACAATTGCGAAAAGTGGTTTTTCAACACTAACACAAGTGCGAAAAGTGTTTTTTCCACACTAATACAAGTGCAAAAGTGGTTTCCTGCAACAACACAAGTGCGAAAAGTGGTTTTTCAACACTAACACGAGTGCGAAAAGTGGTTTTTCAACACTAACACAAGTGTGAAAAGTGTTTTTTCCACACTAATACAACTGCAAAAGTGGTTTCCTGCACCAACACAAGTGCGAAAAGTGGTTTTTCAACACTAACACAAGTGCGAAAAGTGGTTTTTCAACACTAACACAAGTGCGAAAAGTGTTTTTTCCACACTAATACAAGTGCAAAAGTGGTTTCCTGCAACAACACAAGTGCGAAAAGTGGTTTTTCAACACTAACACAAGTGCGAAAAGTGGTTTTTCAACACTAACACAAGTGCGAAAAGTGGTTTTTCAACACTAACACAAGTGCGAAAAGTGTTTTTTCCACACTAATACAAGTGCAAAAGTGGTTTCCTGCACCAACACAAGTGCGAAAAGAGGTTTTTCAACACTAACACAAGTGCGAAAAGTGGTTTTTCAACACTAACACAACTGCGAAAAGTGGTTTTTCAACACTAACACAAGTGCGAAAAGTGGTTTTTCAACACTAACACAACTGCGAAAAGTGTTTTTTCCACACTAATACAACTGCAAAAGTGGTTTCCTGCACCAACACAAGTGCGAAAAGTGGTTTTTCAACACTAACACAAGTGCGAAAAGTGGTTTTTCAACACTAACACAAGTGCGAAAAGTGGTTTTTCAACACTAACACAAGTGCGAAAAGTGGTTTTTAAACACTAACACAAGTGCGAAAAGTGTTTTTTCCACACTAATACAAGTGCAAAAGTGGTTTCCTGCACCAACACAAGTGCAAAAAGTGGTTTTTCAACACTAACACAAGTGCGAAAAGTGGTTTTTCAACACTAACACAACTGCGAAAAGTGTTTTTTCCACACTAATACAACTGCAAAAGTGGTTTCCTGCACCAACACAAGTGCGAAAAGTGGTTTTTCAACACTAACACAAGTGCGAAAAGTGGTTTTTCAACACTAACACAAGTGCGAAAAGTGGTTTTTCAACACTAACACAAGTGCGAAAAGTGGTTTTTAAACACTAACACAAGTGCGAAAAGTGTTTTTTCCACACTAATACAAGTGCAAAAGTGGTTTCCTGCACCAACACAAGTGCAAAAAGTGGTTTTTCAACACTAACACAAGTGCGAAAAGTGGTTTTTCAACACTAACACAAGTGCGAAAAGAGGTTTTTCAACACAATTACAAGTGCAAAAAGTGTTTTTTCCACACTTATACAAGTGCAAAAGTGGTTTCCTGCACCAATACAAGTGCGAAAAGTGGTTTTTCAACACTAACACAAGTGCGAAAAGTGTTTTTTCCACACTAATACAAGTGCAAAAGTGGTTTCCTGCACCAACACAAGTGCGAAAAGTGGTTTTTCAACACTAACACAAGTGCGAAAAGTGGTTTTTCAACACTAACACAAGTGCGAAAAGTGTTTTTTCCACACTAATACAAGTGCAAAAGTGGTTTCCTGCACCAACACAAGTGCGAAAAGTGGTTTTTCAACACTAACACAAGTGCGAAAAGTGGTTTTTCAACACTAACACAAGTGCAAAAAGTGGTTTTTCAACACTAACACAAGTGCGAAAAGTGTTTTTTCCACACTAATACAAGTGCAAAAGTGGTTTCCTGCACCAACACATGTGCGAAAAGTGGTTTTTCAACACTAACTCAAGTGCGAAAAGTGGTTTTTCAACACTAACACAATTGCGAAAAGTAGTTTTTCAACACTAACACAAGTGCGAAAAGTGTTTTTTCCACACTAATACAAGTGCAAAAGTGGTTTCCTGCACCAACACAAGTGCGAAAAGTGGTTTTTCAACACTAACACAAGTGTGAAAAGTGTTTTTTCCACACTAATACAACTGCAAAAGTGGTTTCCTGCACCAACACAAGTGCGAAAAGTGGTTTTTCAACACTAACACAAGTGCGAAAAATGGTTTTTCAACACTAACACAAGTGCGAAAAGTGTTTTTTCCACACTAATACAAGTGCAAAAGTGGTTTCCTGCACCAACACAAGTGCGAAAAGTGGTTTTTCAACACTAACACAAGTGCGAAAAGTGGTTTTTCAACACTAACACAAGTGCGAAAAGTGTTTTTTCCACACTAATACAAGTGCAAAAGTGGTTTCCTGCACCAACACAAGTGCGAAAAGTGGTTTTTCAACACTAACACAAGTGCGAAAAGTGGTTTTTCAACACTAACACAAGTGCAAAAAGTGGTTTTTCAACACTAACACAAGTGCGAAAAGTGTTTTTTCCACACTAATACAAGTGCAAAAGTGGTTTCCTGCACCAACACAAGTGCGAAAAGTGGTTTTTCAACACTAACTCAAGTGCGAAAAGTGGTTTTTCAACACTAACACAATTGCGAAAAGTGGTTTTTCAACACTAACACAAGTGCGAAAAGTGTTTTTTCCACACTAATACAAGTGCAAAAGTGGTTTCCTGCACCAACACAAGTGCGAAAAGTGGTTTTTCAACACTAACACAAGTGTGAAAAGTGTTTTTTCCACACTAATACAACTGCAAAAGTGGTTTCCTGCACCAACACAAGTGCGAAAAGTGGTTTTTCAACACTAACACAAGTGCGAAAAGTGGTTTTTCAACACTAACACAAGTGCGAAAAGTGTTTTTTCCACACTAATACAAGTGCAAAAGTGGTTTCCTGCAACAACACAAGTGCGAAAAGTGGTTTTTCAACACTAACACAAGTGCGAAAAGTGGTTTTTCAACACTAACACAAGTGCGAAAAGTGGTTTTTCAACACTAACACAAGTGCGAAAAGTGTTTTTTCCACACTAATACAAGTGCAAAAGTGGTTTCCTGCACCAACACAAGTGCGAAAAGTGGTTTTTCAACACTAACACAAGTGCGAAAAGTGGTTTTTCAACACTAACACAACTGCGAAAAGTGGTTTTTCAACACTAACACAAGTGCGAAAAGTGGTTTTTCAACACTAACACAACTGCGAAAAGTGTTTTTTCCACACTAATACAACTGCAAAAGTGGTTTCCTGCACCAACACAAGTGCGAAAAGTGGTTTTTCAACACTAACACAAGTGCGAAAAGTGGTTCTTCAACACTAACACAAGTGCGAAAAGTGGTTTTTCAACACTAACACAAGTGCGAAAAGTGGTTTTTAAACACTAACACAAGTGCGAAAAGTGTTTTTTCCACACTAATACAAGTGCAAAAGTGGTTTCCTGCACCAACACAAGTGCAAAAAGTGGTTTTTCAACACTAACACAAGTGCGAAAAGTGGTTTTTCAACACTAACACAAGTGCGAAAAGAGGTTTTTCAACACAATCACAAGTGCAAAAAGTGTTTTTTCCACACTTATACAAGTGCAAAAGTGGTTTCCTGCACCAATACAAGTGCGAAAAGTGGTTTTTCAACACTAACACAAGTGCGAAAAGTGTTTTTTCCACACTAATACAAGTGCAAAAGTGGTTTCCTGCACCAACACAAGTGCGAAAAGTGGTTTTTCAACACTAACACAAGTGCGAAAAGTGGTTTTTCAACACTAACACAAGTGCGAAAAGTGTTTTTTCCACACTAATACAAGTGCAAAAGTGGTTTCCTGCACCAACACAAGTGCGAAAAGTGGTTTTTCAACACTAACACAAGTGCGAAAAGTGGTTTTTCAACACTAACACAAGTGCAAAAAGTGGTTTTTCAACACTAACACAAGTGCGAAAAGTGTTTTTTCCACACTAATACAAGTGCAAAAGTGGTTTCCTGCACCAAGACAAGTGCAAAAAGTGGTTTTTCAACACTAACTCAAGTGCGAAAAGTGGTTTTTCAACACTAACACAATTGCGAAAAGTGGTTTTTCAACACTAACACAAGTGCGAAAAGTGTTTTTTCCACACTAATACAAGTGCAAAAGTGGTTTCCTGCACCAACACAAGTGCGAAAAGTGGTTTTTCAACACTAACACAAGTGCGAAAAGTGGTTTTTCAACACTAACACAAGTGCGAAAAGTGGTTTTTCAACACTAACACAAGTGCGAAAAGTGTTTTTTCCACACTAATACAAGTGCAAAAGTGGTTTCCTGCACCAACACAAGTGCGAAAAGTGATTTTTCAACACTAACACAAGTGCAAAAAGTGGTTTTTCAACACTAACACAACTGCGAAAAGTGGTTTTTCAACACTAACACAAGTGCGAAAAGTGGTTTTTCAACACTAATACAAGTGCAAAAGTGGTTTCCTGCACCAACACAAGTGCGAAAAGTGGTTTTTCAACACTAACACAAGTGCGAAAAGTGGTTTTTCAACACTAACACAACTGCGAAAAGTGGTTTTTCAACACTAACACAAGTGCGAAAAGTGGTTTTTCAACACTAACACAACTGCGAAAAGTGTTTTTTCCACACTAATACAACTGCAAAAGTGGTTTCCTGCACCAACACAAGTGCGAAAAGTGGTTTTTCAACACTAACTCAAGTGCGAAAAGTGGTTTTTCAACACTAACACAATTGCGAAAAGTGGTTTTTCAACACTAACACAAGTGCGAAAAGTGTTTTTTCCACACTAATACAAGTGCAAAAGTGGTTTCCTGCACCAACACAAGTGCGAAAAGTGGTTTTTCAACACTAACACAAGTGCGAAAAGTGGTTTTTCAACACTAACACAAGTGCGAAAAGTGGTTTTTCAACACTAACACAAGTGCGAAAAGTGTTTTTTCCACACTAATACAAGTGCAAAAGTGGTTTCCTGCACCAACACAAGTGCGAAAAGTGGTTTTTCAACACTAACACAAGTGCGAAAAGTGGTTTTTCAACACTAACACAAGTGCGAAAAGTGGTTTTTCAACACTAACACAAGTGCGAAAAGTGGTTTTTCAACACTAACACAACTGCGAAAAGTGTTTTTTCCACACTAATACAACTGCAAAAGTGGTTTCCTGCACCAACACAAGTGCGAAAAGTGGTTTTTCAACACTAACTCAAGTGCGAAAAGTGGTTTTTCAACACTAACACAATTGCGAAAAGTGGTTTTTCAACACTAACACAAGTGCGAAAAGTGTTTTTTCCACACTAATACAAGTGCAAAAGTGGTTTCCTGCACCAACACAAGTGCGAAAAGTGGTTTTTCAACACTAACACAAGTGCGAAAAGTGGTTTTTCAACACTAACACAAGTGCGAAAAGTGGTTTTTCAACACTAACACAAGTGCGAAAAGTGTTTTTTCCACACTAATACAAGTGCAAAAGTGGTTTCCTGCACCAACACAAGTGCGAAAAGTGATTTTTCAACACTAACACAAGTGCAAAAAGTGGTTTTTCAACACTAACACAAGTGCAAAAAGTGTTTTTTCCACACTAATACAAGTGCAAATGTGGTTTCCTGCACCAACACAAGTGCGAAAAGTGGTTTTTCAACACTAACACAAGTGCGAAAAGTGGTTTTTCAACACTAACACAAGTTCCAAAAGTGGTTTTTCAACACTAACGCAAGTGCAAAAAGTGTTTTTTCCACACTAATACAAGTGCAAATGTGGTTTCCTGCACCAACACAAGTGCGAAAAGTGGTTTTTCAACACTAACACAAGTGCGAAAAGTGGTTTTTCAACACTAACACAAGTGTGAAAAGTGTTTTTTCCACACTAATACAACTGCAAAAGTGGTTTCCTGCACCAACACAAGTGCGAAAAGTGGTTTTTCAACACTAACACAAGTGCGAAAAGTGGTTTTTCAACACTAACACAAGTGCGAAAAGTGTTTTTTCCACACTAATACAAGTGCAAAAGTGGTTTCCTGCAACAACACAAGTGCGAAAAGTGGTTTTTCAACACTAACACAAGTGCGAAAAGTGGTTTTTCAACACTAACACAAGTGCGAAAAGTGGTTTTTCAACACTAACACAAGTGCGAAAAGTGTTTTTTCCACACTAATACAAGTGCAAAAGTGGTTTCCTGCACCAACACAAGTGCAAAAAGTGGTTTTTCAACACTAACACAAGTGCGAAAAGTGGTTTTTCAACACTAACACAACTGCGAAAAGTGGTTTTTCAACACTAACACAAGTGCGAAAGTGGTTTTTCAACACTAACACAACTGCGAAAAGTGTTTTTTCCACACTAATACAACTGCAAAAGTGGTTTCCTGCACCAACACAAGTGCGAAAAGTGGTTTTTCAACACTAACACAAGTGCGAAAAGTGGTTTTTCAACACCAACACAAGTGCGAAAAGTGGTTTTTCAACACTAACACAAGTGCGAAAAGTGGTTTTTAAACACTAACACAAGTGCGAAAAGTGTTTTTCCCACACTAATACAAGTGCAAAAGTGGTTTCCTGCACCAACACAAGTGCAAAAAGTGGTTTTTCAACACTAACACAAGTGCGAAAAGTGGTTTTTCAACACTAACACAACTGCGAAAAGTGTTTTTTCCACACTAATACAACTGCAAAAGTGGTTTCCTGCACCAACACAAGTGCGAAAAGTTGTTTTTCAACACTAACACAAGTGCGAAAAGTGGTTTTTCAACACTAACACAAGTGCGAAAAGTGGTTTTTAAACACTAACACAAGTGCGAAAAGTGTTTTTTCCACACTAATACAAGTGCAAAAGTGGTTTCCTGCACCAACACAAGTGCAAAAAGTGGTTTTTCAACACTAACACAAGTGCGAAAAGTCGTTTTTCAACACTAACACAAGTGCGAAAAGAGGTTTTTCAACACAATCACAAGTGCAAAAAGTGTTTTTTCCACACTTATACAAGTGCAAAAGTGGTTTCCTGCACCAATACAAGTGCGAAAAGTGGTTTTTCAACACTAACACAAGTGCGAAAAGTGTTTTTTCCACACTAATACAAGTGCAAATGTGGTTTCCTGCACCAACACAAGTGCGAAAAGTGGTTTTTCAACACTAACACGAGTGCGAAAAGTGGTTTTTCAACACTAACACAAGTGTGAAAAGTGTTTTTTCCACACTAATACAACTGCAAAAGTGGTTTCCTGCACCAACACAAGTGCGAAAAGTGGTTTTTCAACACTAACACAAGTGCGAAAAGTGGTTTTTCAACACTAACACAAGTGCGAAAAGTGTTTTTTCCACACTAATACAAGTGCAAAAGTGGTTTCCTGCAACAACACAAGTGCGAAAAGTGGTTTTTCAACACTAACACAAGTGCGAAAAGTGGTTTTTCAACACTAACACAAGTGCGAAAAGTGGTTTTTCAACACTAACACAAGTGCGAAAAGTGGTTTTTCAACACTAACACAAGTGCGAAAAGTGTTTTTTCCACACTAATACAAGTGCAAAAGTGGTTTCCTGCAACAACACAAGTGCGAAAAGTGGTTTTTCAACACTAACACAAGTGCGAAAAGTGGTTTTTCAACACTAACACAAGTGCGAAAAGTGGTTTTTCAACACTAACACAAGTGCGAAAAGTGTTTTTTCCACACTAATACAAGTGCAAAAGTGGTTTCCTGCACCAACACAAGTGCGAAAAGTGGTTTTTCAACACTAACACAAGTGCGAAAAGTGGTTTTTCAACACTAACACAACTGCGAAAAGTGGTTTTTCAACACTAACACAAGTGCGAAAAGTGGTTTTTCAACACTAACACAACTGCGAAAAGTGTTTTTTCCACACTAATACAACTGCAAAAGTGGTTTCCTGCACCAACACAAGTGCGAAAAGTGGTTTTTCAACACTAACACAAGTGCGAAAAGTGGTTTTTCAACACTAACACAAGTGCGAAAAGTGGTTTTTCAACACTAACACAAGTGCGAAAAGTGGTTTTTAAACACTAACACAAGTGCGAAAAGTGTTTTTTCCACACTAATACAAGTGCAAAAGTGGTTTCCTGCACCAACACAAGTGCAAAAAGTGGTTTTTCAACACTAACACAAGTGCGAAAAGTGGTTTTTCAACACTAACACAAGTGCGAAAAGAGGTTTTTCAACACAATCACAAGTGCAAAAAGTGTTTTTTCCACACTTATACAAGTGCAAAAGTGGTTTCCTGCACCAATACAAGTGCGAAAAGTGGTTTTTCAACACTAACACAAGTGCGAAAAGTGTTTTTTCCACACTAATACAAGTGCAAAAGTGGTTTCCTGCACCAACACAAGTGCGAAAAGTGGTTTTTCAACACTAACACAAGTGCGAAAAGTGGTTTTTCAACACTAACACAAGTGCGAAAAGTGTTTTTTCCACACTAATACAAGTGCAAAAGTGGTTTCCTGCACCAACACAAGTGCGAAAAGTGGTTTTTCAACACTAACACAAGTGCGAAAAGTGGTTTTTCAACACTAACACAAGTGCAAAAAGTGGTTTTTCAACACTAACACAAGTGCGAAAAGTGTTTTTTCCACACTAATACAAGTGCAAAAGTGGTTTCCTGCACCAAGACAAGTGCGAAAAGTGGTTTTTCAACACTAACTCAAGTGCGAAAAGTGGTTTTTCAACACTAACACAATTGCGAAAAGTGGTTTTTCAACACTAACACAAGTGCGAAAAGTGTTTTTTCCACACTAATACAAGTGCAAAAGTGGTTTCCTGCACCAACACAAGTGCGAAAAGTGGTTTTTCAACACTAACACAAGTGCGAAAAGTGGTTTTTCAACACTAACACAAGTGCGAAAAGTGGTTTTTCAACACTAACACAAGTGCGAAAAGTGTTTTTTCCACACTAATACAAGTGCAAAAGTGGTTTCCTGCACCAACACAAGTGCGAAAAGTGATTTTTCAACACTAACACAAGTGCAAAAAGTGGTTTTTCAACACTAACACAACTGCGAAAAGTGGTTTTTCAACACTAACACAAGTGCGAAAAGTGGTTTTTCAACACTAATACAAGTGCAAAAGTGGTTTCCTGCACCAACACAAGTGCGAAAAGTGGTTTTTCAACACTAACACAAGTGCGAAAAGTGGTTTTTCAACACTAACACAACTGCGAAAAGTGGTTTTTCAACACTAACACAAGTGCGAAAAGTGGTTTTTCAACACTAACACAACTGCGAAAAGTGTTTTTTCCACACTAATACAACTGCAAAAGTGGTTTCCTGCACCAACACAAGTGCGAAAAGTGGTTTTTCAACACTAACTCAAGTGCGAAAAGTGGTTTTTCAACACTAACACAATTGCGAAAAGTGGTTTTTCAACACTAACACAAGTGCGAAAAGTGTTTTTTCCACACTAATACAAGTGCAAAAGTGGTTTCCTGCACCAACACAAGTGCGAAAAGTGGTTTTTCAACACTAACACAAGTGCGAAAAGTGGTTTTTCAACACTAACACAAGTGCGAAAAGTGGTTTTTCAACACTAACACAAGTGCGAAAAGTGTTTTTTCCACACTAATACAAGTGCAAAAGTGGTTTCCTGCACCAACACAAGTGCGAAAAGTGGTTTTTCAACACTAACACAAGTGCGAAAAGTGGTTTTTCAACACTAACACAAGTGCGAAAAGTGGTTTTTCAACACTAACACAAGTGCGAAAAGTGGTTTTTCAACACTAACACAACTGCGAAAAGTGTTTTTTCCACACTAATACAACTGCAAAAGTGGTTTCCTGCACCAACACAAGTGCGAAAAGTGGTTTTTCAACACTAACTCAAGTGCGAAAAGTGGTTTTTCAACACTAACACAATTGCGAAAAGTGGTTTTTCAACACTAACACAAGTGCGAAAAGTGTTTTTTCCACACTAATACAAGTGCAAAAGTGGTTTCCTGCACCAACACAAGTGCGAAAAGTGGTTTTTCAACACTAACACAAGTGCGAAAAGTGGTTTTTCAACACTAACACAAGTGCGAAAAGTGGTTTTTCAACACTAACACAAGTGCGAAAAGTGTTTTTTCCACACTAATACAAGTGCAAAAGTGGTTTCCTGCACCAACACAAGTGCGAAAAGTGATTTTTCAACACTAACACAAGTGCAAAAAGTGGTTTTTCAACACTAACACAAGTGCAAAAAGTGTTTTTTCCACACTAATACAAGTGCAAATGTGGTTTCCTGCACCAACACAAGTGCGAAAAGTGGTTTTTCAACACTAACACAAGTGCGAAAAGTGGTTTTTCAACACTAACACAAGTTCCAAAAGTGGTTTTTCAACACTAACGCAAGTGCAAAAAGTGTTTTTTCCACACTAATACAAGTGCAAATGTGGTTTCCTGCACCAACACAAGTGCGAAAAGTGGTTTTTCAACACTAACACAAGTGCGAAAAGTGGTTTTTCAACACTAACACAAGTGTGAAAAGTGTTTTTTCCACACTAATACAACTGCAAAAGTGGTTTCCTGCACCAACACAAGTGCGAAAAGTGGTTTTTCAACACTAACACAAGTGCGAAAAGTGGTTTTTCAACACTAACACAAGTGCGAAAAGTGTTTTTTCCACACTAATACAAGTGCAAAAGTGGTTTCCTGCAACAACACAAGTGCGAAAAGTGGTTTTTCAACACTAACACAAGTGCGAAAAGTGGTTTTTCAACACTAACACAAGTGCGAAAAGTGGTTTTTCAACACTAACACAAGTGCGAAAAGTGTTTTTTCCACACTAATACAAGTGCAAAAGTGGTTTCCTGCACCAACACAAGTGCAAAAAGTGTTTTTTCAACACTAACACAAGTGCGAAAAGTGGTTTTTCAACACTAACACAACTGCGAAAAGTGGTTTTTCAACACTAACACAAGTGCGAAAGTGGTTTTTCAACACTAACACAACTGCGAAAAGTGTTTTTTCCACACTAATACAACTGCAAAAGTGGTTTCCTGCACCAACACAAGTGCGAAAAGTGGTTTTTCAACACTAACACAAGTGCGAAAAGTGGTTTTTCAACACCAACACAAGTGCGAAAAGTGGTTTTTCAACACTAACACAAGTGCGAAAAGTGGTTTTTAAACACTAACACAAGTGCGAAAAGTGTTTTTCCCACACTAATACAAGTGCAAAAGTGGTTTCCTGCACCAACACAAGTGCAAAAAGTGGTTTTTCAACACTAACACAAGTGCGAAAAGTGGTTTTTCAACACTAACACAACTGCGAAAAGTGTTTTTTCCACACTAATACAACTGCAAAAGTGGTTTCCTGCACCAACACAAGTGCGAAAAGTTGTTTTTCAACACTAACACAAGTGCGAAAAGTGGTTTTTCAACACTAACACAAGTGCGAAAAGTGGTTTTTAAACACTAACACAAGTGCGAAAAGTGTTTTTTCCACACTAATACAAGTGCAAAAGTGGTTTCCTGCACCAACACAAGTGCAAAAAGTGGTTTTTCAACACTAACACAAGTGCGAAAAGTCGTTTTTCAACACTAACACAAGTGCGAAAAGAGGTTTTTCAACACAATCACAAGTGCAAAAAGTGTTTTTTCCACACTTATACAAGTGCAAAAGTGGTTTCCTGCACCAATACAAGTGCGAAAAGTGGTTTTTCAACACTAACACAAGTGCGAAAAGTGTTTTTTCCACACTAATACAAGTGCAAATGTGGTTTCCTGCACCAACACAAGTGCGAAAAGTGGTTTTTCAACACTAACACGAGTGCGAAAAGTGGTTTTTCAACACTAACACAAGTGTGAAAAGTGTTTTTTCCACACTAATACAACTGCAAAAGTGGTTTCCTGCACCAACACAAGTGCGAAAAGTGGTTTTTCAACACTAACACAAGTGCGAAAAGTGGTTTTTCAACACTAACACAAGTGCGAAAAGTGTTTTTTCCACACTAATACAAGTGCAAAAGTGGTTTCCTGCAACAACACAAGTGCGAAAAGTGGTTTTTCAACACTAACACAAGTGCGAAAAGTGGTTTTTCAACACTAACACAAGTGCGAAAAGTGGTTTTTCAACACTAACACAAGTGCGAAAAGTGTTTTTTCCACACTAATACAAGTGCAAAAGTGGTTTCCTGCACCAACACAAGTGCGAAAAGTGGTTTTTCAACACTAACACAACTGCGAAAAGTGGTTTTTCAACACTAACACAAGTGCGAAAAGTGGTTTTTCAACACTAACACAACTGCGAAAAGTGTTTTTTCCACACTAATACAACTGCAAAAGTGGTTTCCTGCACCAACACAAGTGCGAAAAGTGGTTTTTCAACACTAACACAAGTGCGAAAAGTGGTTTTTCAACACTAACACAAGTGCGAAAAGTGGTTTTTCAACACTAACACAAGTGCGAAAAGTGGTTTTTAAACACTAACACAAGTGCGAAAAGTGTTTTTTCCACACTAATACAAGTGCAAAAGTGGTTTCCTGCACCAACACAAGTGCAAAAAGTGGTTTTTCAACACTAACACAAGTGCGAAAAGTGGTTTTTCAACACTAACACAACTGCGAAAAGTGTTTTTTCCACACTAATACAACTGCAAAAGTGGTTTCCTGCACCAACACAAGTGCGAAAAGTGGTTTTTCAACACTAACACAAGTGCGAAAAGTGGTTTTTCAACACTAACACAAGTGCGAAAAGTGGTTTTTCAACACTAACACAAGTGCGAAAAGTGGTTTTTAAACACTAACACAAGTGCGAAAAGTGTTTTTTCCACACTAATACAAGTGCAAAAGTGGTTTCCTGCACCAACACAAGTGCAAAAAGTGGTTTTTCAACACTAACACAAGTGCGAAAAGTGGTTTTTCAACACTAACACAAGTGCGAAAAGAGGTTTTTCAACACAATCACAAGTGCAAAAAGTGTTTTTTCCACACTTATACAAGTGCAAAAGTGGTTTCCTGCACCAATACAAGTGCGAAAAGTGGTTTTTCAACACTAACACAAGTGCGAAAAGTGTTTTTTCCACACTAATACAAGTGCAAAAGTGGTTTCCTGCACCAACACAAGTGCGAAAAGTGGTTTTTCAACACTAACACAAGTGCGAAAAGTGGTTTTTCAACACTAACACAAGTGCGAAAAGTGTTTTTTCCACACTAATACAAGTGCAAAAGTGGTTTCCTGCACCAACACAAGTGCGAAAAGTGGTTTTTCAACACTAACACAAGTGCGAAAAGTGGTTTTTCAACACTAACACAAGTGCAAAAAGTGGTTTTTCAACACTAACACAAGTGCGAAAAGTGTTTTTTCCACACTAATACAAGTGCAAAAGTGGTTTCCTGCACCAACACAAGTGCGAAAAGTGGTTTTTCAACACTAACTCAAGTGCGAAAAGTGGTTTTTCAACACTAACACAATTGCGAAAAGTGGTTTTTCAACACTAACACAAGTGCGAAAAGTGTTTTTTCCACACTAATACAAGTGCAAAAGTGGTTTCCTGCACCAACACAAGTGCGAAAAGTGGTTTTTCAACACTAACACAAGTGTGAAAAGTGTTTTTTCCACACTAATACAACTGCAAAAGTGGTTTCCTGCACCAACACAAGTGCGAAAAGTGGTTTTTCAACACTAACACAAGTGCGAAAAGTGGTTTTTCAACACTAACACAAGTGCGAAAAGTGTTTTTTCCACACTAATACAAGTGCAAAAGTGGTTTCCTGCACCAACACAAGTGCGAAAAGTGGTTTTTCAACACTAACACAAGTGCGAAAAGTGGTTTTTCAACACTAACACAAGTGCGAAAAGTGTTTTTTCCACACTAATACAAGTGCAAAAGTGGTTTCCTGCACCAACACAAGTGCGAAAAGTGGTTTTTCAACACTAACACAAGTGCGAAAAGTGGTTTTTCAACACTAACACAAGTGCAAAAAGTGGTTTTTCAACACTAACACAAGTGCGAAAAGTGTTTTTTCCACACTAATACAAGTGCAAAAGTGGTTTCCTGCACCAACACAAGTGCGAAAAGTGGTTTTTCAACACTAACTCAAGTGCGAAAAGTGGTTTTTCAACACTAACACAATTGCGAAAAGTGGTTTTTCAACACTAACACAAGTGCGAAAAGTGTTTTTTCCACACTAATACAAGTGCAAAAGTGGTTTCCTGCACCAACACAAGTGCGAAAAGTGGTTTTTCAACACTAACACAAGTGTGAAAAGTGTTTTTTCCACACTAATACAACTGCAAAAGTGGTTTCCTGCACCAACACAAGTGCGAAAAGTGGTTTTTCAACACTAACACAAGTGCGAAAAGTGGTTTTTCAACACTAACACAAGTGCGAAAAGTGTTTTTTCCACACTAATACAAGTGCAAAAGTGGTTTCCTGCAACAACACAAGTGCGAAAAGTGGTTTTTCAACACTAACACAAGTGCGAAAAGTGGTTTTTCAACACTAACACAAGTGCGAAAAGTGGTTTTTCAACACTAACACAAGTGCGAAAAGTGTTTTTTCCACACTAATACAAGTGCAAAAGTGGTTTCCTGCACCAACACAAGTGTGAAAAGTGGTTTTTCAACACTAACACAAGTGCGAAAAGTGGTTTTTCAACACTAACACAACTGCGAAAAGTGGTTTTTCAACACTAACACAAGTGCGAAAAGTGGTTTTTCAACACTAACACAACTGCGAAAAGTGTTTTTTCCACACTAATACAACTGCAAAAGTGGTTTCCTGCACCAACACAAGTGCGAAAAGTGGTTTTTCAACACTAACACAAGTGCGAAAAGTGGTTTTTCAACACTAACACAAGTGCGAAAAGTGGTTTTTCAACACTAACACAAGTGCGAAAAGTGGTTTTTAAACACTAACACAAGTGCGAAAAGTGTTTTTTCCACACTAATACAAGTGCAAAAGTGGTTTCCTGCACCAACACAAGTGCAAAAAGTGGTTTTTCAACACTAACACAAGTGCGAAAAGTGGTTTTTCAACACTAACACAAGTGCGAAAAGAGGTTTTTCAACACAATCACAAGTGCAAAAAGTGTTTTTTCCACACTTATACAAGTGCAAAAGTGGTTTCCTGCACCAATACAAGTGCGAAAAGTGGTTTTTCAACACTAACACAAGTGCGAAAAGTGTTTTTTCCACACTAATACAAGTGCAAAAGTGGTTTCCTGCACCAACACAAGTGCGAAAAGTGGTTTTTCAACACTAACACAAGTGCGAAAAGTGGTTTTTCAACACTAACACAAGTGCAAAAAGTGGTTTTTCAACACTAACACAAGTGCGAAAAGTGTTTTTTCCACACTAATACAAGTGCAAAAGTGGTTTCCTGCACCAAGACAAGTGCGAAAAGTGGTTTTTCAACACTAACTCAAGTGCGAAAAGTGGTTTTTCAACACTAACACAATTGCGAAAAGTGGTTTTTCAACACTAACACAAGTGCGAAAAGTGTTTTTTCCACACTAATACAAGTGCAAAAGTGGTTTCCTGCACCAACACAAGTGCGAAAAGTGGTTTTTCAACACTAACACAAGTGCGAAAAGTGGTTTTTCAACACTAACACAAGTGCGAAAAGTGGTTTTTCAACACTAACACAAGTGCGAAAAGTGTTTTTTCCACACTAATACAAGTGCAAAAGTGGTTTCCTGCACCAACACAAGTGCGAAAAGTGATTTTTCAACACTAACACAAGTGCAAAAAGTGGTTTTTCAACACTAACACAAGTGCAAAAAGTGTTTTTTCCACACGAATACAAGTGCAAATGTGGTTTCCTGCACCAACACAAGTGCGAAAAGTGGTTTTTCAACACTAACACAAGTGCGAAAAGTGGTTTTTCAACACTAACACAAGTTCCAAAAGTGGTTTTTCAACACTATCGCAAGTGCAAAAAGTGTTTTTTCCACACTAATACAAGTGCAAATGTGGTTTCCTGCACCAACACAAGTGCGAAAAGTGGTTTTTCAACACTAACACAAGTGCGAAAAGTGGTTTTTCAACACTAACACAAGTGTGAAAAGTGTTTTTTCCACACTAATACAACTGCAAAAGTGGTTTCCTGCACCAACACAAGTGCGAAAAGTGTTTTTTCCACACTAATACAAGTGCAAAAGTGGTTTCCTGCAACAACACAAGTGCGAAAAGTGGTTTTTCAACACTAACACAAGTGCGAAAAGTGGTTTTTCAACACTAACACAAGTGCGAAAAGTGGTTTTTCAACACTAACACAAGTGCGAAAAGTGTTTTTTCCACACTAATACAAGTGCAAAAGTGGTTTCCTGCACCAACACAAGTGCGAAAAGTGGTTTTTCAACACTAACACAAGTGCGAAAAGTGGTTTTTCAACACTAATACAACTGCGAAAAGTGGTTTTTCAACACTAACACAAGTGCGAAAAGTGGTTTTTCAACACTAACACAACTGCGAAAAGTGTTTTTTCCACACTAATACAACTGCAAAAGTGGTTTCCTGCACCAACACAAGTGCGAAAAGTGGTTTTTCAACACTAACTCAAGTGCGAAAAGTGGTTTTTCAACACTAACACAATTGCGAAAAGTGGTTTTTCAACACTAACACAAGTGCGAAAAGTGTTTTTTCCACACTAATACAAGTGCAAAAGTGGTTTCCTGCACCAACACAAGTGCGAAAAGTGGTTTTTCAACACTAACACAAGTGCGAAAAGTGGTTTTTCAACACTAACACAAGTGCGAAAAGTGGTTTTTCAACACTAACACAAGTGCGAAAAGTGTTTTTTCCACACTAATACAAGTGCAAAAGTGGTTTCCTGCACCAACACAAGTGCAAAAAGTGGTTTTTCAACACTAACACAAGTGCGAAAAGTGGTTTTTCAACACTAACACAACTGCGAAAAGTGGTTTTTCAACACTAACACAAGTGCGAAAAGTGGTTTTTCAACACTAACACAACTGCGAAAAGTGTTTTTTCCACACTAATACAACTGCAAAAGTGGTTTCCTGCACCAACACAAGTGCGAAAAGTGGTTTTTCAACACTAACTCAAGTGCAAAAAGTGGTTTTTCAACACTAACACAATTGCGAAAAGTGGTTTTTCAACACTAACACAAGTGCGAAAAGTGTTTTTTCCACACTAATACAAGTGCAAAAGTGGTTTCCTGCACCAACACAAGTGCGAAAAGTGGTTTTTCAACACTAACACAAGTGCGAAAAGTGGTTTTTCAACACTAACACAAGTGCGAAAAGTGGTTTTTCAACACTAACACAAGTGCGAAAAGTGTTTTTTCCACACTAATACAAGTGCAAAAGTGGTTTCCTGCACCAACACAAGTGCGAAAAGTGATTTTTCAACACTAACACAAGTGCAAAAAGTGGTTTTTCAACACTAACACAAGTGCAAAAAGTGTTTTTTCCACACTAATACAAGTGCAAATGTGGTTTCCTGCACCAACACAAGTGCGAAAAGTGGTTTTTCAACACTAACACAAGTGCGAAAAGTGGTTTTTCAACACTAACACAAGTTCCAAAAGTGGTTTTTCAACACTATCGCAAGTGCAAAAAGTGTTTTTTCCACACTAATACAAGTGCAAATGTGGTTTCCTGCACCAACACAAGTGCGAAAAGTGGTTTTTCAACACTAACACAAGTGCGAAAAGTGGTTTTTCAACACTAACACAAGTGTGAAAAGTGTTTTTTCCACACTAATACAACTGCAAAAGTGGTTTCCTGCACCAACACAAGTGCGAAAAGTGGTTTTTCAACACTAACACAAGTGCGAAAAGTGGTTTTTCAACACTAACACAAGTGCGAAAAGTGTTTTTTCCACACTAATACAAGTGCAAAAGTGGTTTCCTGCAACAACACAAGTGCGAAAAGTGGTTTTTCAACACTAACACAAGTGCGAAAAGTGGTTTTTCAACACTAACACAAGTGCGAAAAGTGGTTTTTCAACACTAACACAAGTGCGAAAAGTGTTTTTTCCACACTAATACAAGTGCAAAAGTGGTTTCCTGCACCAACACAAGTGCGAAAAGTGGTTTTTCAACACTAACACAAGTGCGAAAAGTGGTTTTTCAACACTAACACAACTGCGAAAAGTGGTTTTTCAACACTAACACAAATGCGAAAAGTGGTTTTTCAACACTAACACAACTGCGAAAAGTGTTTTTTCCACACTAATACAACTGCAAAAGTGGTTT
Source organism: Myxine glutinosa (assembly GCF_964187855.1). NCBI lineage: Eukaryota > Metazoa > Chordata > Myxini > Myxiniformes > Myxinidae > Myxine > Myxine glutinosa. The sequence continues at coordinate 57,978 of NW_027617012.1, forward strand.
CCTGCACCAACACAAGTGCGAAAAGTGGTTTTTCAACACTAACACAAGTGCGAAAAGTGGTTTTTCAACACTAACACAAGTGCGAAAAGTGGTTTTTCAACACTAACACAAGTGCGAAAAGTGGTTTTTAAACACTAACACAAGTGCGAAAAGTGTTTTTTCCACACTAATACAAGTGCAAAAGTGGTTTCCTGCACCAACACAAGTGCAAAACGTGGTTTTTCAACACTAACACAAGTGCGAAAAGTGGTTTTTCAACACTAACACAAGTGCGAAAAGAGGTTTTTCAACACAATCACAAGTGCAAAAAGTGTTTTTTCCACACTTATACAAGTGCAAAAGTGGTTTCCTGCACCAATACAAGTGCGAAAAGTGGTTTTTCAACACTAACACAAGTGCGAAAAGTGGTTTTTCAACACTAACAAGTGCGAAAAGTGTTTTTTCCACACTAATACAAGTGCAAAAGTGGTTTCCTGCACCAACACAAGTGCGAAAAGTGGTTTTTCAACACTAACACAAGTGCGAAAAGTGGTTTTTCAACGTTAACACAAGTGCGAAAAGTGGTTTTTCAACACTAACACAAGTGCGAAAAGTGTTTTTTCCACACTAATACAAGTGCAAAAGTGGTTTCCTGCACCAACACAAGTGCGAAAAGTGGTTTTTCAACACTAACATAAGTGCGAAATGTGGTTTTTCAACACTAACACAAGTGTGAAAAGTGGTTTTTCAACACTAACACAAGTGCGAAAAGTGTTTTTTCAACACTAACACAAGTGCGAAAAGTGTTTTTTCCACACTAATACAACTGCAAAAGTGGTTTCCTGCACTAACACAATTGCGAAAAGTGGTTTTTCAACACAAACACAAGTGCGAAAAGTGGTTTTTCAACACTAACACAAGTGCGAAAAGTGTTTTTTCCACACTAATACAAGTGCAAAAGTGGTTTCCTGCACCAACACAAGTGCGAAAAGTGGTTTTTCAACACTAACACAAGTGCAAAAGTGGTTTCCTGCACCAACACAACTGCAAAAGTGGTTTCCTGCACCAACACAAGTGCGAAAAGTGGTTTTTCAACACTAACTCAAGTGCGAAAAGTGGTTTTTCAACACTAACACAATTGCGAAAAGTGGTTTTTCAACACTAACACAAGTGCGAAAAGTGTTTTTTCCACACTAATACAAGTGCAAAAGTGGTTTCCTGCACCAACACAAGTGCGAAAAGTGGTTTTTCAACACTAACACAAGTGCGAAAAGTGGTTTTTCAACACTAACACAAGTGCGAAAAGTGGTTTTTCAACACTAACACAAGTGCGAAAAGTGTTTTTTCCACACTAATACAAGTGCAAAAGTGGTTTCCTGCACCAACACAAGTGCAAAAAGTGGTTTTTCAACACTAACACAAGTGCGAAAAGTGGTTTTTCAACACTAACACAACTGCGAAAAGTGGTTTTTCAACACTAACACAAGTGCGAAAAGTGGTTTTTCAACACTAACACAACTGCGAAAAGTGTTTTTTCCACACTAATACAACTGCAAAAGTGGTTTCCTGCACCAACACAAGTGCGAAAAGTGGTTTTTCAACACTAACTCAAGTGCAAAAAGTGGTTTTTCAACACTAACACAATTGCGAAAAGTGGTTTTTCAACACTAACACAAGTGCGAAAAGTGTTTTTTCCACACTAATACAAGTGCAAAAGTGGTTTCCTGCACCAACACAAGTGCGAAAAGTGGTTTTTCAACACTAACACAAGTGCGAAAAGTGGTTTTTCAACACTAACACAAGTGCGAAAAGTGGTTTTTCAACACTAACACAAGTGCGAAAAGTGTTTTTTCCACACTAATACAAGTGCAAAAGTGGTTTCCTGCACCAACACAAGTGCGAAAAGTGATTTTTCAACACTAACACAAGTGCAAAAAGTGGTTTTTCAACACTAACACAAGTGCAAAAAGTGTTTTTTCCACACTAATACAAGTGCAAATGTGGTTTCCTGCACCAACACAAGTGCGAAAAGTGGTTTTTCAACACTAACACAAGTGCGAAAAGTGGTTTTTCAACACTAACACAAGTTCCAAAAGTGGTTTTTCAACACTATCGCAAGTGCAAAAAGTGTTTTTTCCACACTAATACAAGTGCAAATGTGGTTTCCTGCACCAACACAAGTGCGAAAAGTGGTTTTTCAACACTAACACAAGTGCGAAAAGTGGTTTTTCAACACTAACACAAGTGTGAAAAGTGTTTTTTCCACACTAATACAACTGCAAAAGTGGTTTCCTGCACCAACACAAGTGCGAAAAGTGGTTTTTCAACACTAACACAAGTGCGAAAAGTGGTTTTTCAACACTAACACAAGTGCGAAAAGTGTTTTTTCCACACTAATACAAGTGCAAAAGTGGTTTCCTGCAACAACACAAGTGCGAAAAGTGGTTTTTCAACACTAACACAAGTGCGAAAAGTGGTTTTTCAACACTAACACAAGTGCGAAAAGTGGTTTTTCAACACTAACACAAGTGCGAAAAGTGTTTTTTCCACACTAATACAAGTGCAAAAGTGGTTTCCTGCACCAACACAAGTGCGAAAAGTGGTTTTTCAACACTAACACAAGTGCGAAAAGTGGTTTTTCAACACTAACACAACTGCGAAAAGTGGTTTTTCAACACTAACACAAATGCGAAAAGTGGTTTTTCAACACTAACACAACTGCGAAAAGTGTTTTTTCCACACTAATACAACTGCAAAAGTGGTTTCCTGCACCAACACAAGTGCGAAAAGTGGTTTTTCAACACTAACACAAGTGCGAAAAGTGGTTTTTCAACACTAACACAAGTGCGAAAAGTGGTTTTTCAACACTAACACAAGTGCGAAAAGTGGTTTTTAAACACTAACACAAGTGCGAAAAGTGTTTTTTCCACACTAATACAAGTGCAAAAGTGGTTTCCTGCACCAACACAAGTGCAAAACGTGGTTTTTCAACACTAACACAAGTGCGAAAAGTGGTTTTTCAACACTAACACAAGTGCGAAAAGAGGTTTTTCAACACAATCACAAGTGCAAAAAGTGTTTTTTCCACACTTATACAAGTGCAAAAGTGGTTTCCTGCACCAATACAAGTGCGAAAAGTGGTTTTTCAACACTAACACAAGTGCGAAAAGTGGTTTTTCAACACTAACAAGTGCGAAAAGTGTTTTTTCCACACTAATACAAGTGCAAAAGTGGTTTCCTGCACCAACACAAGTGCGAAAAGTGGTTTTTCAACACTAACACAAGTGCGAAAAGTGGTTTTTCAACGTTAACACAAGTGCGAAAAGTGGTTTTTCAACACTAACACAAGTGCGAAAAGTGTTTTTTCCACACTAATACAAGTGCAAAAGTGGTTTCCTGCACCAACACAAGTGCGAAAAGTGGTTTTTCAACACTAACATAAGTGCGAAATGTGGTTTTTCAACACTAACACAAGTGTGAAAAGTGGTTTTTCAACACTAACACAAGTGCGAAAAGTGTTTTTTCAACACTAACACAAGTGCGAAAAGTGTTTTTTCCACACTAATACAACTGCAAAAGTGGTTTCCTGCACTAACACAATTGCGAAAAGTGGTTTTTCAACACAAACACAAGTGCGAAAAGTGGTTTTTCAACACTAACACAAGTGCGAAAAGTGTTTTTTCCACACTAATACAAGTGCAAAAGTGGTTTCCTGCACCAACACAAGTGCGAAAAGTGGTTTTTCAACACTAACACAAGTGCGAAAAGTGGTTTTTCAACACTAACACAAGAGCGAAAAGTGGTTTTTCAACACTAACACAAGTGCGAAAAGTGTTTTTTCCACACTAATACAACTGCAAAAGTGGTTTCCTGCACTAACACAATTGCGAAAAGTGGTTTTTCAACACTAACACAAGTGCGAAAAGTGGTTTTTCAACACCAACACAAGTGCGAAAAGTGGTTTTTCAACACTAACACAAGTGCGAAAAGTGTTTTTTCCACACTAATACAAGTGCAAAAGTGGTTTCCTGCACCAACACAAGTGCGAAAAGTGGTTTTTCAACACTAACTCAAGTGCAAAAAGTGGTTTTTCAACACTAACACAAGTGCGAAAAGTGGTTTTTCAACACTAACACAAGTGCGAAAAGTGTTTTTTCCACACTAATACAAGTGCAAAAGTGGTTTCCTGCACCAACACAAGTGCGAAAAGTGGTTTTTCAACACTAACACAAGTGCGAAAAGTGGTTTTTCAACACTAACACAAGTGCGAAAAGTGGTTTTTCAACACTAACACAAGTGCGAAAAGTGTTTTTTCCACACTAATACAAGTGCAAAAGTGGTTTCCTGCACCAACACAAGTGCGAAAAGTGATTTTTCAACACTAACACAAGTGCAAAAAGTGGTTTTTCAACACTAACACAAGTGCAAAAAGTGTTTTTTCCACACTAATACAAGTGCAAATGTGGTTTCCTGCACCAACACAAGTGCGAAAAGTGGTTTTTCAACACTAACACAAGTGCGATAAGTGGTTTTTCAACACTAACACAAGTGCCAAAAGTGGTTTTTCAACACTATCACAAGTGCAAAAAGTGTTTTTTCCACACTAATACAAGTGCAAATGTGGTTTCCTGCACCAACACAAGTGCGAAAAGTGGTTTTTCAACACTAACACAAGTGCAAAAAGTGGTTTTTCAACACTAACACAAGTGCGAAAAGTGGTTTTTCAACACTAACACAAGTGCGAAAAGTGTTTTTTCCACACTAATACAACTGCAAAAGTGGTTTCCTGCACCAACACAAGTGCGAAAAGTGGTTTTTCAACACTAACACAAGTGCGAAAAGTGGTTTTTCAACACTAACACAAGTGCGAAAAGTGTTTTTTCCACACTAATACAAGTGCAAAAGTGGTTTCCTGCACCAACACAAGTGCGAAAAGTGGTTTTTCAACACTAACACAAGTGCGAAAAGTGGTTTTTCAACACTAACACAAGTGCGAAAAGTGGTTTTTCAACACTAATACAAGTGCAAAAGTGGTTTCCTGCACCAACACAAGTGCAAAAAGTGGTTTTTCAACACTAACACAAGTGCGAAAAGTGGTTTTTCAACACTAACACAACTGCGAAAAGTGGTTTTTCAACACTAACACAAGTGCGAAAAGTGTTTTTTCCACACTAATACAAGTGCAAAAGTGGTTTCCTGCACCAACACAAGTGTGAAAAGAGGTTTTTCAACACTAACACAAGTGCGAAAAGTGATTTTTCAACACTAACAAGTGCGAAAAGTGTTTTTCCACACTAAAACAAGTGCAAAAGTGGTTTCCTGCACCAACACAAGTGCGAAAAGTGTTTTTTCAACACTAACACAAGTGCGAAAAGTGGTTTTTCAACACTAACACAAGTGCAAAAAGTGTTTTTTCCACACTAATACAAGTGAAAAAGTGGTTTCCTGCACCAACACAAGTGCGAAAAGTGGTTTTTCAACACTAACACAAGTGCGAAAAGTGGTTTTTCAACACTAACACAAGTGCGAAAAGTGGTTTTTCAACACCAACACAAGTGTGAAAAGTGTTTTTTCCACACTAATACAAGTGAACAAGTGGTTTCCTGCACCAACACAAGTGCGAAAAGAGGTTTTTCAACACTAACACAAGTGCGAAAAGTGGTTTTTCAACACTAACACAAGTGTGAAAAGTGGTTTTTCAACACTATCACAAGTGCAAAAAGTGTTTTTTCCACACTAATACAAGTGCAAAAGTGGTTTCCTGCACCAACACAAGTGCGAAAAGTGGTTTTTCAACACTAACACAAGTGCGAAAAGTGGTTTTTCAACACTAACACAAGTGCGAAAAGTGGTTTTTCAACACTATCACAAGTGCAAAAAGTGTTTTTTCCACACTAATACAAGTGCAAAAGTGGTTTCCTGCACCAACACAAGTGCGAAAAGTGGTTTTTCAACACTAACACAAGTGCGAAAAGTGGTTTTTCAACACTAACACAAGTGCGAAAAGTGGTTTTTCAACACTAACACAAGTGCGAAAAGTGTTTTTTCCACACTAATACAAGTGCAAAAGTGGTTTCCTGCACCAACACAAGTGCCAAAAGTGGTTTTTCAACACTAACACAAGTGCGAAAAGTGTTTTTTCCACACTAATACAAGTGCAAAAGTGGTTTCCTGCACCAACACAAGTGCAATAAGTGGTTTTTCAACACTAACACAAGTGCGAAAAGTGGTTTTTCAACACTAACACAAGTGCGAAAAGTGGTTTTTCAACACTAACACAAGTGCGAAAAGTGTTTTTTCCACACTAATACAAGTGCAACAGTGGTTTCCTACACCAACACAAGTGCGAAAAGTGGTTTTTCAACACTAACTCAAGTGCGAAAAGTGGTTTTTCAACACTAACACAAGTGCGAAAAGTGTTTTTTCCACACTAATACAAGTGCAAAAGTGGTTTCCTGCACCAACACAAGTGCGAAAAGTTGTTTTTCAACACTAACACAAGTGCGAAAAGTGGTTTTTCAACACTAACACAAGTGCGAAAAGTGGTTTTTCAACACTAACACAAGTGCGAAAAGTGGTTTTTCAACACTAACACAAGTGCGAAAAGTGTTTTTTCCACACTAATACAAGTGCAAAAGTGGTTTCCTGCACCAACACAAGTGCGAAAAGTGGTTTTTCAACACTAACACAAGTGCGAAAAGTTGTTTTTCAACACTAACACAACTGCGAAAAGTGGTTTTTCAACACTAACACAAGTGCGAAAAGTGGTTTTTCAACACTAACACAACTGCGAAAAGTGTTTTTTCCACACTAATACAACTGCAAAAGTGGTTTCCTGCACCAACACAAGTGCGAAAAGTGATTTTTCAACACTAACACAAGTGCGAAAAGTGGTTTTTCAACACTAACACAAGTGCGAAAAGTGGTTTTTCAACACTAACACAAGTGCGAAAAGTGGTTTTTAAACACTAACACAAGTGCGAAAAGTGGTTTTTCAACACTAACACAAGTGCGAAAAGAGGTTTTTCAACACTAACACAAGTGCGAAAAGTGTTTTTTCCACACTAATACAAGTGCAAAAGTGGTTTCCTGCAACAACACAAGTGCGAAAAGTGGTTTTTCAACACTAACACAAGTGTGAAAAGTGGTTTTTCAACACTAACACAAGTGCGAAAAGTGGTTTTTCAACACTAACACAAGTGCCAAAAGTGGTTTTTCAACACTATCGCAAGTGCAAAAAGTGTTTTTTCCACACTAATACAAGTGCAAATGTGGTTTCCTGCACCAACACAAGTGCGAAAAGTGGTTTTTCAACACTAACACAAGTGCAAAAAGTGGTTTTTCAACACTAACACAAGTGCGAAAAGTGGTTTTTCAACACTAACACAAGTGTGAAAAGTGTTTTTTCCACACTAATACAACTGCAAAAGTGGTTTCCTGCACCAACACAAGTGCGAAAAGTGGTTTTTCAACACTAACACAAGTGCGAAAAGTGGTTTTTCAACACTAACACAAGTGCGAAAAGTGTTTTTTCCACACTAATACAAGTGCAAAAGTGGTTTCCTGCAACAACACAAGTGCGAAAAGTGGTTTTTCAACACTAACACAAGTGCGAAAAGTGGTTTTTCAACACTAACACAAGTGCGAAAAGTGGTTTTTCAACACTAACACAAGTGCGAAAAGTGTTTTTTCCACACTAATACAAGTGCAAAAGTGGTTTCCTGCACCAACACAAGTGCGAAAAGTGGTTTTTCAACACTAACACAAGTGCGAAAAGTTGTTTTTCAACACTAACACAACTGCGAAAAGTTGTTTTTCAACACTAACACAAGTGCGAAAAGTGGTTTTTCAACACTAACACAAGTGCGAAAAGTGGTTTTTCAACACTAACACAAGTGCGAAAAGTGGTTTTTCAACACTAACACAAGTGCGAAAAGTGTTTTTTCCACACTAATACAAGTGCAAAAGTGGTTTCCTGCACCAACACAAGTGCGAAAAGTGGTTTTTCAACACTAACACAAGTGCGAAAAGTTGTTTTTCAACACTAACACAACTGCGAAAAGTGGTTTTTCAACACTAACACAAGTGCGAAAAGTGGTTTTTCAACACTAACACAACTGCGAAAAGTGTTTTTTCCACACTAATACAACTGCAAAAGTGGTTTCCTGCACCAACACAAGTGCGAAAAGTGATTTTTCAACACTAACACAAGTGCGAAAAGTGGTTTTTCAACACTAACACAAGTGCGAAAAGTGGTTTTTCAACACTAACACAAGTGCGAAAAGTGGTTTTTAAACACTAACACAAGTGCGAAAAGTGGTTTTTCAACACTAACACAAGTGCGAAAAGAGGTTTTTCAACACAATCACAAGTGCAAAAAGTGTTTTTTCCACACTTATACAAGTGCAAAAGTGGTTTCCTGCACCAACACAAGTGCGAAAAGTGGTTTTTCAACACTAACACAAGTGCGAAAAGTGGTTTTTCAACACTAACACAAGTGCGAAAAGTGTTTTTTCCACACTAATACAAGTGCAAAAGTGGTTTCCTGCAACAACACAAGTGCGAAAAGTGGTTTTTCAACACTAACACAAGTGCGAAAAGTGGTTTTTCAACACTAACACAAGTGCGAAAAGTGGTTTTTCAACACTAACACAAGTGCCAAAAGTGGTTTTTCAACACTATCGCAAGTGCAAAAAGTGTTTTTTCCACACTAATACAAGTGCAAATGTGGTTTCCTGCACCAACACAAGTGCGAAAAGTGGTTTTTCAACACTAACACAAGTGCAAAAAGTGGTTTTTCAACACTAACACAAGTGCGAAAAGTGGTTTTTCAACACTAACACAAGTGTGAAAAGTGTTTTTTCCACACTAATACAACTGCAAAAGTGGTTTCCTGCACCAACACAAGTGCGAAAAGTGGTTTTTCAACACTAACACAAGTGCGAAAAGTGGTTTTTCAACACTAACACAAGTGCGAAAAGTGTTTTTTCCACACTAATACAAGTGCAAAAGTGGTTTCCTGCAACAACACAAGTGCGAAAAGTGGTTTTTCAACACTAACACAAGTGCGAAAAGTGGTTTTTCAACACTAACACAAGTGCGAAAAGTGGTTTTTCAACACTAACACAAGTGCGAAAAGTGTTTTTTCCACACTAATACAAGTGCAAAAGTGGTTTCCTGCACCAACACAAGTGCGAAAAGTGGTTTTTCAACACTAACACAAGTGCGAAAAGTTGTTTTTCAACACTAACACAACTGCGAAAAGTGGTTTTTCAACACTATCACAAGTGCGAAAAGTGGTTTTTCAACACTAACACAACTGCGAAAAGTGTTTTTTCCACACTAATACAACTGCAAAAGTGGTTTCCTGCACCAACACAAGTGCGAAAAGTGATTTTTCAACACTAACACAAGTGCGAAAAGTGGTTTTTCAACACTAACACAAGTGCGAAAAGTGGTTTTTCAACACTAACACAAGTGCGAAAAGTGGTTTTTAAACACTAACACAAGTGCGAAAAGTGGTTTTTCAACACTAACACAAGTGCGAAAAGAGGTTTTTCAACACAATCACAAGTGCAAAAAGTGTTTTTTCCACACTTATACAAGTGCAAAAGTGGTTTCCTGCACCAATACAAGTGCGAAAAGTGGTTTTCAACACTAACACAAGTGCGAAAAGTGGTTTTTCAACACTAACAAGTGCGAAAAGTGTTTTTTCCACACTAATACAAGTGCAAAAGTGGTTTCCTGCACCAACACAAGTGCGAAAAGTGGTTTTTCAACACTAACACAAGTGCGAAAAGTGGTTTTTCAATGCTAACACAAGTGCGAAAAGTGGTTTTTCAACACTAACACAAGTGCGAAAAGTGTTTTTTCCACACTAATACAAGTGCAAAAGTGGTTTCCTGCACCAACACAAGTGCGAAAAGTGGTTTTTCAACACTAACATAAGTGCGAAATGTGGTTTTTCAACACTAACACAAGTGTGAAAAGTGGTTTTTCAACACTAACACAAGTGCGAAAAGTGGTTTTTCAACACTAACACAAGTGCGAAAAGTGTTTTTTCCACACTAATACAACTGCAAAAGTGGTTTCCTGCACTAACACAATTGCGAAAAGTGGTTTTTCAACACAAACACAAGTGCGAAAAGTGGTTTTTCAACACTAACACAAGTGCGAAAAGTGTTTTTTCCACACTAATACAAGTGCAAAAGTGGTTTCCTGCACCAACACAAGTGCGAAAAGTGGTTTTTCAACACTAACACAAGTGCGAAAAGTGGTTTTTCAACACTAACACAAGAGCGAAAAGTGGTTTTTCAACACTAACACAACTGCGAAAAGTGTTTTTTCCACACTAATACAACTGCAAAAGTGGTTTCCTGCACCAACACAAGTGCGAAAAGTGATTTTTCAACACTAACACAAGTGCGAAAAGTGGTTTTTCAACACTAACACAAGTGCGAAAAGTGGTTTTTCAACACTAACACAAGTGCGAAAAGTGGTTTTTAAACACTAACACAAGTGCGAAAAGTGGTTTTTCAACACTAACACAAGTGCGAAAAGAGGTTTTTCAACACAATCACAAGTGCAAAAAGTGTTTTTTCCACACTTATACAAGTGCAAAAGTGGTTTCCTGCACCAACACAAGTGCGAAAAGTGGTTTTTCAACACTAACACAAGTGCGAAAAGTGGTTTTTCAACACTAACACAAGTGCGAAAAGTGTTTTTTCCACACTAATACAAGTGCAAAAGTGGTTTCCTGCAACAACACAAGTGCGAAAAGTGGTTTTTCAACACTAACACAAGTGTGAAAAGTGGTTTTTCAACACTAACACAAGTGCGAAAAGTGGTTTTTCAACACTAACACAAGTGCCAAAAGTGGTTTTCAACACTATCGCAAGTGCAAAAAGTGTTTTTTCCACACTAATACAAGTGCAAATGTGGTTTCCTGCACCAACACAAGTGCGAAAAGTGGTTTTTCAACACTAACACAAGTGCAAAAAGTGGTTTTTCAACACTAACACAAGTGCGAAAAGTGGTTTTTCAACACTAACACAAGTGTGAAAAGTGTTTTTTCCACACTAATACAACTGCAAAAGTGGTTTCCTGCACCAACACAAGTGCGAAAAGTGGTTTTTCAACACTAACACAAGTGCGAAAAGTGGTTTTTCAACACTAACACAAGTGCGAAAAGTGTTTTTTCCACACTAATACAAGTGCAAAAGTGGTTTCCTGCAACAACACAAGTGCGAAAAGTGGTTTTTCAACACTAACACAAGTGCGAAAAGTGGTTTTTCAACACTAACACAAGTGCGAAAAGTGGTTTTTCAACACTAACACAAGTGCGAAAAGTGTTTTTTCCACACTAATACAAGTGCAAAAGTGGTTTCCTGCACCAACACAAGTGCGAAAAGTGGTTTTTCAACACTAACACAAGTGCGAAAAGTTGTTTTTCAACACTAACACAACTGCGAAAAGTTGTTTTTCAACACTAACACAAGTGCGAAAAGTGGTTTTTCAACACTAACACAAGTGCGAAAAGTGGTTTTTCAACACTAACACAAGTGCGAAAAGTGGTTTTTCAACACTAACACAAGTGCGAAAAGTGTTTTTTCCACACTAATACAAGTGCAAAAGTGGTTTCCTGCACCAACACAAGTGCGAAAAGTGGTTTTTCAACACTAACACAAGTGCGAAAAGTTGTTTTTCAACACTAACACAACTGCGAAAAGTGGTTTTTCAACACTAACACAAGTGCGAAAAGTGGTTTTTCAACACTAACACAACTGCGAAAAGTGTTTTTTCCACACTAATACAACTGCAAAAGTGGTTTCCTGCACCAACACAAGTGCGAAAAGTGATTTTTCAACACTAACACAAGTGCGAAAAGTGGTTTTTCAACACTAACACAAGTGCGAAAAGTGGTTTTTCAACACTAACACAAGTGCGAAAAGTGGTTTTTAAACACTAACACAAGTGCGAAAAGTGGTTTTTCAACACTAACACAAGTGCGAAAAGAGGTTTTTCAACACAATCACAAGTGCAAAAAGTGTTTTTTCCACACTTATACAAGTGCAAAAGTGGTTTCCTGCACCAACACAAGTGCGAAAAGTGGTTTTTCAACACTAACACAAGTGCGAAAAGTGGTTTTTCAACACTAACACAAGTGCGAAAAGTGTTTTTTCCACACTAATACAAGTGCAAAAGTGGTTTCCTGCAACAACACAAGTGCGAAAAGTGGTTTTTCAACACTAACACAAGTGCGAAAAGTGGTTTTTCAACACTAACACAAGTGCGAAAAGTGGTTTTTCAACACTAACACAAGTGCCAAAAGTGGTTTTTCAACACTATCGCAAGTGCAAAAAGTGTTTTTTCCACACTAATACAAGTGCAAATGTGGTTTCCTGCACCAACACAAGTGCGAAAAGTGGTTTTTCAACACTAACACAAGTGCAAAAAGTGGTTTTTCAACACTAACACAAGTGCGAAAAGTGGTTTTTCAACACTAACACAAGTGTGAAAAGTGTTTTTTCCACACTAATACAACTGCAAAAGTGGTTTCCTGCACCAACACAAGTGCGAAAAGTGGTTTTTCAACACTAACACAAGTGCGAAAAGTGGTTTTTCAACACTAACACAAGTGCGAAAAGTGTTTTTTCCACACTAATACAAGTGCAAAAGTGGTTTCCTGCAACAACACAAGTGCGAAAAGTGGTTTTTCAACACTAACACAAGTGCGAAAAGTGGTTTTTCAACACTAACACAAGTGCGAAAAGTGGTTTTTCAACACTAACACAAGTGCGAAAAGTGTTTTTTCCACACTAATACAAGTGCAAAAGTGGTTTCCTGCACCAACACAAGTGCGAAAAGTGGTTTTTCAACACTAACACAAGTGCGAAAAGTTGTTTTTCAACACTAACACAACTGCGAAAAGTGGTTTTTCAACACTAACACAAGTGCGAAAAGTGGTTTTTCAACACTAACACAACTGCGAAAAGTGTTTTTTCCACACTAATACAACTGCAAAAGTGGTTTCCTGCACCAACACAAGTGCGAAAAGTGATTTTTCAACACTAACACAAGTGCGAAAAGTGGTTTTTCAACACTAACACAAGTGCGAAAAGTGGTTTTTCAACACTAACACAAGTGCGAAAAGTGGTTTTTAAACACTAACACAAGTGCGAAAAGTGGTTTTTCAACACTAACACAAGTGCGAAAAGAGGTTTTTCAACACAATCACAAGTGCAAAAAGTGTTTTTTCCACACTTATACAAGTGCAAAAGTGGTTTCCTGCACCAATACAAGTGCGAAAAGTGGTTTTCAACACTAACACAAGTGCGAAAAGTGGTTTTTCAACACTAACAAGTGCGAAAAGTGTTTTTTCCACACTAATACAAGTGCAAAAGTGGTTTCCTGCACCAACACAAGTGCGAAAAGTGGTTTTTCAACACTAACACAAGTGCGAAAAGTGGTTTTTCAATGCTAACACAAGTGCGAAAAGTGGTTTTTCAACACTAACACAAGTGCGAAAAGTGTTTTTTCCACACTAATACAAGTGCAAAAGTGGTTTCCTGCACCAACACAAGTGCGAAAAGTGGTTTTTCAACACTAACATAAGTGCGAAATGTGGTTTTTCAACACTAACACAAGTGTGAAAAGTGGTTTTTCAACACTAACACAAGTGCGAAAAGTGGTTTTTCAACACTAACACAAGTGCGAAAAGTGTTTTTTCCACACTAATACAACTGCAAAAGTGGTTTCCTGCACTAACACAATTGCGAAAAGTGGTTTTTCAACACAAACACAAGTGCGAAAAGTGGTTTTTCAACACTAACACAAGTGCGAAAAGTGTTTTTTCCACACTAATACAAGTGCAAAAGTGGTTTCCTGCACCAACACAAGTGCGAAAAGTGGTTTTTCAACACTAACACAAGTGCGAAAAGTGGTTTTTCAACACTAACACAAGAGCGAAAAGTGGTTTTTCAACACTAACACAAGTGCGAAAAGTGTTTTTTCCACACTAATACAACTGCAAAAGTGGTTTCCTGCACTAACACAATTGCGAAAAGTGGTTTTTCAACACTAACACAAGTGCGAAAAGTGGTTTTTCAACACTAACACAAGTGCGAAAAGTGTTTTTTCAACACTAACACAAGTGCGAAAAGTGTTTTTTCCACACTAATACAAGTGCAAAAGTGGTTTCCTGCATCAACACCAGTGCGAAAAGTGGTTTTTCAACACTAACACAAGTGCGAAAAGTGTTTTTTCAACACTAACACAAGTGCGAAAAGTGGATTTTTCAACACTATCCCAAGTGCAAAAAGTGTTTTTTCCACACTAATACAAGTGCAAAAGTGGTTTCCTGCACCAACACAAGTGCGAAAAGTGTTTTTTCAACACTAACACAAGTGCGAAAAGTGGTTTTTCAACACTAACACAAGTGCGAAAAGTGGTTTTTCAACACTAACACAAGTGCGAAAAGTGGTTTTTCAACACTAACACAAGTTCGAAAAGTGTTTTTTCCACACTAATACAAGTGCAAAAGTGGTTTCCTGCACCAACACAAGTGCGAAAAGTGTTTTTTCAACACTAACACAAGTGCGAAAAGTGGTTTATCAACACTAACACAAGTGCGAAAAGTGGTTTTTCAACACTAACACAAGTGCGAAAAGTGGTTTTTCAACACTATCACAATTGCGAAAAGTGGTTTTTCAACACTATCACAAGTGCAAAAAGTGTTTTTTCCACACTAATACAAGTGCAAATGTGGTTTCCTGCACCAACACAAGTGCGAAAAGGGGTTTTTCAACACTAACACAAGTGCGAAAAGTGGTTTTTCAACACTAACACAAGTGCGAAAAGTGGTTTTTCAACACTAACACAAGTGCGAAAAGTGATTTTTCCACACTAATACAACTGCAAAAGTGGTTTCCTGCACCAACACAAGTGCGAAAAGTGGTTTTTCAACACTAACACAAGTGCGAAAAGTGGTTTTTCAACACTAACACAAGTGCGAAAAGTGTTTTTTCCACACTAATACAAGTGCAAAAGTGGTTTCCTGCACCAACACAAATGCGAAAAGTGGTTTTTCAACACTAACACAAGTGCGAAATGTGGTTTTTCAACACTAACACAAGTGCGAAAAGTGTTTTTTCCACACTAATACAAGTGCAAAAGTGGTTTCCTGCACCAACACAAGTGCGAAAAGTGGTTTTTCAACACTAACACAAGTGCGAAAAGTGGTTTTTCAACACTAACACAAGTGCGAAAAGTGGATTTTCAACACTAACACAAGTGCGAAAAGTGTTTTTTCCACACTAATTCAAGTGCAAAAGTGGTTTCCTGCACCAACACAAGTGCAAAAAGTGGTTTTTCAACACTAACACAAGTGCGAAAAGTGATTTTTCAACACTAACACAAGTGCGAAAAGTGTTTTTTCCACACTAATACAAGTGCAAAAGTGGTTTCCTGCACCAACACAAGTGCGAAAAGTGATTTTTCAACACTAACACAAGTGCAAAAAGTGGTTTTTCAACACTAACACAAGTGTGAAAAGTGGTTTTTCAACACTAACACAAGTGCGAAAAGTGTTTTTTCCACACTAATACAAGTGCAAAAGTGGTTTCCTGCACCAACACAAGTGCGAAAAGTGGTTTTTCAACACTAACACAAGTGCGAAAAGTGGTTTTTCAACACTAACACAAGTGCAAAAAGTGTTTTTTCCACACTAATACAAGTGCAAATGTGGTTTCCTGCACCAACACAAGTGCGAAAAGTGGTTTTTCAACACTAACACAAGTGCGAAAAGTGGTTTTTCAACACTAACACAAGTGCCAAAAGTGGTTTTTCAACACTATCACAAGTGCAAAAAGTGTTTTTTCCACACTAATACAAGTGCAAATGTGGTTTCCTGCACCAACACAAGTGCGAAAAGTGGTTTTTCAACACTAACACAAGTGCGAAAAGTGGTTTTTCAACACTAACACAAGTGCGAAAAGTGGTTTTTCAACACTAACACAAGTGCGAAAAGTGTTTTTTCCACACTAATACAAGTGCAAAAGTGGTTTCCTGCACCAACACAAGTGCGAAAAGTGGTTTTTCAACACTAACACAAGTGCGAAAAGTGGTTTTTCAACACTAACACAACTGCGAAAAGTGGTTTTTCAACACTAACACAAGTGCGAAAAGTGTTTTTTTCCACACTAATACAAGTGCAAAAGTGGTTTCCTGCATCAACACAAGTGCGAAAAGAGGTTTTTCAACACTAACACAAGTGCGAAAAGTGATTTTTCAACACTAACACAAGTGCGAAAAGTGTTTTTCTACACTAATACAAGTGCAAAAGTGGTTTCCTGCACCAACACAAGTGCGAAAAGTGATTTTTCAACACTAACACAAGTGCGAAAAGTGGTTTTTCAACACTAACACAAGTGCGAAAAGTGGTTTTTCAACACTATCACAAGTGCAAAAAGTGTTTTTTCCACACTAATACAAGTGCAAAAGTGGTTTCCTGCACCAACACAAGTGCGAAAAGTGGTTTTTCAACACTAACACAAGTGCGAAAAGTGGTTTTTCAACACTAACACAAGTGCGAAAAGTGGTTTTTCAACACTAACACAAGTGCGAAAAGTGTTTTTTCCACACTAATACAAGTGCAAAAGTGGTTTCCTGCACCAACACAAGTGCGAAAAGTGGTTTTTCAACACTAACACAAGTGCGAAAAGTGTTTTTTCCACACTAATACAAGTGCAAAAGTGGTTTCCTGCACCAACACAAGTGCAATAAGTGGTTTTTCAACACTAACACAAGTGCAAAAAGTGGTTTTTCAACACTAACACAAGTGCGAAAAGTGGTTTTTCAACACTAACACAAGTGCGAAAAGTGTTTTTTCCACACTAATACAAGTGCAAAAGTGGTTTCCTACACCAACACAAGTGCGAAAAGTGGTTTTTCAACACTAACTCAAGTGCGAAAAGTGGTTTTTCAACACTAACACAAGTGCGAAAAGTGTTTTTTCCACACTAATACAAGTGCAAAAGTGGTTTCCTGCACCAACACAAGTGCGAAAAGTTGTTTTTCAACACTAACACAAGTGCGAAAAGTGGTTTTTCAACACTAACACAAGTGCGAAAAGTGGTTTTTCAACACTAACACAAGTGCGAAAAGTGGTTTTTCAACACTAACACAAGTGCGAAAAGTGTTTTTTCCACACTAATACAAGTGCAAAAGTGGTTTACTGCACCAACACAAGTGCGAAAAGTGGTTTTTCAACACTAACACAAGTGCGAAAAGTTGTTTTTCAACACTAACACAAGAGCGAAAAGTGGTTTTTCAACACTAATACAACTGCAAAAGTGGTTTCCTGCACCAACACAAGTGCGAAAAGTGATTTTTCAACACTAACACAAGTGCGAAAAGTGGTTTTTCAACACTAACACAAGTGCGAAAAGTGGTTTTTCAACACTAACACAAGTGCGAAAAGTGGTTTTTAAACACTAACACAAGTGCGAAAAGTGGTTTTTCAACACTAACACAAGTGCGAAAAGAGGTTTTTCAACACAATCACAAGTGCAAAAAGTGTTTTTTCCACACTTATACAAGTGCAAAAGTGGTTTCCTGCACCAATACAAGTGCGAAAAGTGGTTTTCAACACTAACACAAGTGCGAAAAGTGGTTTTTCAACACTAACAAGTGCGAAAAGTGTTTTTTCCACACTAATACAAGTGCAAAAGTGGTTTCCTGCACCAACACAAGTGCGAAAAGTGGTTTTTCAACACTAACACAAGTGCGAAAAGTGGTTTTTCAATGCTAACACAAGTGCGAAAAGTGGTTTTTCAACACTAACACAAGTGCGAAAAGTGTTTTTTCCACACTAATACAAGTGCAAAAGTGGTTTCCTGCACCAACACAAGTGCGAAAAGTGGTTTTTCAACACTAACATAAGTGCGAAATGTGGTTTTTCAACACTAACACAAGTGTGAAAAGTGGTTTTTCAACACTAACACAAGTGCGAAAAGTGGTTTTTCAACACTAACACAAGTGCGAAAAGTGTTTTTTCCACACTAATACAACTGCAAAAGTGGTTTCCTGCACTAACACAATTGCGAAAAGTGGTTTTTCAACACAAACACAAGTGCGAAAAGTGGTTTTTCAACACTAACACAAGTGCGAAAAGTGTTTTTTCCACACTAATACAAGTGCAAAAGTGGTTTCCTGCACCAACACAAGTGCGAAAAGTGGTTTTTCAACACTAACACAAGTGCGAAAAGTGGTTTTTCAACACTAACACAAGAGCGAAAAGTGGTTTTTCAACACTAACACAAGTGCGAAAAGTGTTTTTTCCACACTAATACAACTGCAAAAGTGGTTTCCTGCACTAACACAATTGCGAAAAGTGGTTTTTCAACACTAACACAAGTGCGAAAAGTGGTTTTTCAACACTAACACAAGTGCGAAAAGTGGTTTTTCAACACTAACACAAGTGCGAAAAGTGTTTTTTCCACACTATTACAAGTGCAAAAGTGGTTTCCTGCATCAACACCAGTGCGAAAAGTGGTTTTTCAACACTAACACAAGTGCGAAAAGTGTTTTTTCAACACTAACACAAGTGCGAAAAGTGGATTTTTCAACACTATCCCAAGTGCAAAAAGTGTTTTTTCCACACTAATACAAGTGCAAAAGTGGTTTCCTGCACCAACACAAGTGCGAAAAGTGTTTTTTCAACACTAACACAAGTGCGAAAAGTGGTTTTTCAACACTAACACAAGTGCGAAAAGTGGTTTTTCAACACTAACACAAGTGCGAAAAGTGGTTTTTCAACACTAACACAAGTTCGAAAAGTGTTTTTTCCACACTAATACAAGTGCAAAAGTGGTTTCCTGCACCAACACAAGTGCGAAAAGTGTTTTTTCAACACTAACACAAGTGCGAAAAGTGGTTTATCAACACTAACACAAGTGCGAAAAGTGGTTTTTCAACACTAACACAAGTGCGAAAAGTGGTTTTTCAACACTATCACAATTGCGAAAAGTGGTTTTTCAACACTAATACAAGTGCAAATGTGGTTTCCTGCACCAACACAAGTGCGAAAAGTGGTTTTTCAACACTAACAGAAGTGTGAAAAGTGGTTTTTCAACACTATCACAAGTGCGAAAAGTGGTTTTTCAACACTAACACAAGTGCGAAAAGTGGTTTTTCAACAATATCACAAGTGCAAAAAGTGTTTTTTCCACACTAATACAAGTGCAAATGTGGTTTCCTGCACCAACACAAGTGCGAAAAGGGGTTTTTCAACACTAACACAAGTGCGAAAAGTGGTTTTTCAACACTAACACAAGTGCGAAAAGTGGTTTTTCAACACTAACACAAGTGCGAAAAGTGATTTTTCCACACTAATACAACTGCAAAAGTGGTTTCCTGCACCAACACAAGTGCGAAAAGTGGTTTTTCAACACTAACACAAGTGCGAAAAGTGGTTTTTCAACACTAACACAAGTGCGAAAAGTGTTTTTTCCACACTAATACAAGTGCAAAAGTGGTTTCCTGCACCAACACAAATGCGAAAAGTGGTTTTTCAACACTAACACAAGTGCGAAATGTGGTTTTTCAACACTAACACAAGTGCGAAAAGTGTTTTTTCCACACTAATACAAGTGCAAAAGTGGTTTCCTGCACCAACACAAGTGCGAAAAGTGGTTTTTCAACACTAACACAAGTGCGAAAAGTGGTTTTTCAACACTAACACAAGTGCGAAAAGTGGATTTTCAACACTAACACAAGTGCGAAAAGTGTTTTTTCCACACTAATTCAAGTGCAAAAGTGGTTTCCTGCACCAACACAAGTGCAAAAAGTGGTTTTTCAACACTAACACAAGTGCGAAAAGTGATTTTTCAACACTAACACAAGTGCGAAAAGTGTTTTTTCCACACTAATACAAGTGCAAAAGTGGTTTCCTGCACCAACACAAGTGCGAAAAGTGATTTTTCAACACTAACACAAGTGCAAAAAGTGGTTTTTCAACACTAACACAAGTGTGAAAAGTGGTTTTTCAACACTAACACAAGTGCGAAAAGTGTTTTTTCCACACTAATACAAGTGCAAAAGTGGTTTCCTGCACCAACACAAGTGCGAAAAGTGGTTTTTCAACACTAACACAAGTGCGAAAAGTGGTTTTTCAACACTAACACAAGTGCAAAAAGTGTTTTTTCCACACTAATACAAGTGCAAATGTGGTTTCCTGCACCAACACAAGTGCGAAAAGTGGTTTTTCAACACTAACACAAGTGCGAAAAGTGGTTTTTCAACACTAACACAAGTGCCAAAAGTGGTTTTTCAACACTATCACAAGTGCAAAAAGTGTTTTTTCCACACTAATACAAGTGCAAATGTGGTTTCCTGCACCAACACAAGTGCGAAAAGTGGTTTTTCAACACTAACACAAGTGCGAAAAGTGGTTTTTCAACACTAACACAAGTGCGAAAAGTGGTTTTTCAACACTAACACAAGTGCGAAAAGTGTTTTTTCCACACTAATACAAGTGCAAAAGTGGTTTCCTGCACCAACACAAGTGCGAAAAGTGGTTTTTCAACACTAACACAAGTGCGAAAAGTGGTTTTTCAACACTAACACAACTGCGAAAAGTGGTTTTTCAACACTAACACAAGTGCGAAAAGTGTTTTTTCCACACTAATACAAGTGCAAAAGTGGTTTCCTGCATCAACACAAGTGCGAAAAGAGGTTTTTCAACACTAACACAAGTGCGAAAAGTGATTTTTCAACACTAACACAAGTGCGAAAAGTGTTTTTCTACACTAATACAAGTGCAAAAGTGGTTTCCTGCACCAACACAAGTGCGAAAAGTGATTTTTCAACACTAACACAAGTGCGAAAAGTGGTTTTTCAACACTAACACAAGTGCGAAAAGTGGTTTTTCAACACTATCACAAGTGCAAAAAGTGTTTTTTCCACACTAATACAAGTGCAAAAGTGGTTTCCTGCACCAACACAAGTGCGAAAAGTGGTTTTTCAACACTAACACAAGTGCGAAAAGTGGTTTTTCAACACTAACACAAGTGCGAAAAGTGGTTTTTCAACACTAACACAAGTGCGAAAAGTGTTTTTTCCACACTAATACAAGTGCAAAAGTGGTTTCCTGCACCAACACAAGTGCGAAAAGTGGTTTTTCAACACTAACACAAGTGCGAAAAGTGTTTTTTCCACACTAATACAAGTGCAAAAGTGGTTTCCTGCACCAACACAAGTGCAATAAGTGGTTTTTCAACACTAACACAAGTGCAAAAAGTGGTTTTTCAACACTAACACAAGTGCGAAAAGTGGTTTTTCAACACTAACACAAGTGCGAAAAGTGTTTTTTCCACACTAATACAAGTGCAAAAGTGGTTTCCTACACCAACACAAGTGCGAAAAGTGGTTTTTCAACACTAACTCAAGTGCGAAAAGTGGTTTTTCAACACTAACACAAGTGCGAAAAGTGTTTTTTCCACACTAATAAAAGTGCAAAAGTGGTTTCCTGCACCAACACAAGTGCGAAAAGTTGTTTTTCAACACTAACACAAGTGCGAAAAGTGGTTTTTCAACACTAACACAAGTGCGAAAAGTGGTTTTTCAACACTAACACAAGTGCGAAAAGTGGTTTTTCAACACTAATTCAAGTGCAAAAGTGGTTTCCTGCACCAACACAAGTGCAAAAAGTGGTTTTTCAACACTAACACAAGTGCGAAAAGTGGTTTTTCAACACTAACACAAGTGCAAAAAGTGTTTTTTCCACACTAATACAAGTGCAAATGTGGTTTCCTGCACCAACACAAGTGCGAAAAGTGGTTTTTCAACACTAACACAAGTGCGAAAAGTGGTTTTTCAACACTAACACAAGTGCCAAAAGTGGTTTTTCAACACTATCACAAGTGCAAAAAGTGTTTTTTCCACACTAATACAAGTGCAAATGTGGTTTCCTGCACCAACACAAGTGCGAAAAGTGGTTTTTCAACACTAACACAAGTGCGAAAAGTGGTTTTTCAACACTAACACAAGTGCGAAAAGTGGTTTTTCAACACTAACACAAGTGCGAAAAGTGTTTTTTCCACACTAATACAAGTGCAAAAGTGGTTTCCTGCACCAACACAAGTGCGAAAAGTGGTTTTTCAACACTAACACAAGTGCGAAAAGTGGTTTTTCAACACTAACACAACTGCGAAAAGTGGTTTTTCAACACTAACACAAGTGCGAAAAGTGTTTTTTCCACACTAATACAAGTGCAAAAGTGGTTTCCTGCATCAACACAAGTGCGAAAAGAGGTTTTTCAACACTAACACAAGTGCGAAAAGTGATTTTTCAACACTAACACAAGTGCGAAAAGTGTTTTTCTACACTAATACAAGTGCAAAAGTGGTTTCCTGCACCAACAAAAGTGCGAAAAGTGATTTTTCAACACTAACACAAGTGCGAAAAGTGGTTTTTCAACACTAACACAAGTGCGAAAAGTGGTTTTTCAACACTATCACAAGTGCAAAAAGTGTTTTTTCCACACTAATACAAGTGCAAAAGTGGTTTCCTGCACCAACACAAGTGCGAAAAGTGGTTTTTCAACACTAACACAAGTGCGAAAAGTGGTTTTTCAACACTAACACAAGTGCGAAAAGTGGTTTTTCAACACTAACACAAGTGCGAAAAGTGTTTTTTCCACACTAATACAAGTGCAAAAGTGGTTTCCTGCACCAACACAAGTGCGAAAAGTGGTTTTTCAACACTAACACAAGTGCGAAAAGTGTTTTTTCCACACTAATACAAGTGCAAAAGTGGTTTCCTGCACCAACACAAGTGCAATAAGTGGTTTTTCAACACTAACACAAGTGCAAAAAGTGGTTTTTCAACACTAACACAAGTGCGAAAAGTGGTTTTTCAACACTAACACAAGTGCGAAAAGTGTTTTTTCCACACTAATACAAGTGCAAAAGTGGTTTCCTACACCAACACAAGTGCGAAAAGTGGTTTTTCAACACTAACTCAAGTGCGAAAAGTGGTTTTTCAACACTAACACAAGTGCGAAAAGTGTTTTTTCCACACTAATACAAGTGCAAAAGTGGTTTCCTGCACCAACACAAGTGCGAAAAGTTGTTTTTCAACACTAACACAAGTGCGAAAAGTGGTTTTTCAACACTAACACAAGTGCGAAAAGTGGTTTTTCAACACTAACACAAGTGCGAAAAGTGGTTTTTCAACACTAACACAAGTGCGAAAAGTGTTTTTTCCACACTAATACAAGTGCAAAAGTGGTTTCCTGCACCAACACAAGTGCGAAAAGTGGTTTTTCAACACTAACACAAGTGCGAAAAGTTGTTTTTCAACACTAACACAAGAGCGAAAAGTGGTTTTTCAACACTAATACAACTGCAAAAGTGGTTTCCTGCACCAACACAAGTGCGAAAAGTGATTTTTCAACACTAACACAAGTGCGAAAAGTGGTTTTTCAACACTAACACAAGTGCGAAAAGTGGTTTTTCAACACTAACACAAGTGCGAAAAGTGTTTTTTCCACACTAATACAAGTGCAAAAGTGGTTTCCTGCACCAACACAAGTGCGAAAAGTGGTTTTTCAACACTAACACAAGTGCGAAAAGTGGTTTTTCAACACTAACACAACTGCGAAAAGTGGTTTTTCAACACTAACACAAGTGCGAAAAGTGTTTTTTCCACACTAATACAAGTGCAAAAGTGGTTTCCTGCATCAACACAAGTGCGAAAAGAGGTTTTTCAACACTAACACAAGTGCGAAAAGTGATTTTTCAACACTAACACAAGTGCGAAAAGTGTTTTTCTACACTAATACAAGTGCAAAAGTGGTTTCCTGCACCAACACAAGTGCGAAAAGTGATTTTTCAACACTAACACAAGTGCGAAAAGTGGTTTTTCAACACTAACACAAGTGCGAAAAGTGGTTTTTCAACACTATCACAAGTGCAAAAAGTGTTTTTTCCACACTAATACAAGTGCAAAAGTGGTTTCCTGCACCAACACAAGTGCGAAAAGTGGTTTTTCAACACTAACACAAGTGCGAAAAGTGGTTTTTCAACACTAACACAAGTGCGAAAAGTGGTTTTTCAACACTAACACAAGTGCGAAAAGTGTTTTTTCCACACTAATACAAGTGCAAAAGTGGTTTCCTGCACCAACACAAGTGCGAAAAGTGGTTTTTCAACACTAACACAAGTGCGAAAAGTGTTTTTTCCACACTAATACAAGTGCAAAAGTGGTTTCCTGCACCAACACAAGTGCAATAAGTGGTTTTTCAACACTAACACAAGTGCAAAAAGTGGTTTTTCAACACTAACACAAGTGCGAAAAGTGGTTTTTCAACACTAACACAAGTGCGAAAAGTGTTTTTTCCACACTAATACAAGTGCAAAAGTGGTTTCCTACACCAACACAAGTGCGAAAAGTGGTTTTTCAACACTAACTCAAGTGCGAAAAGTGGTTTTTCAACACTAACACAAGTGCGAAAAGTGTTTTTTCCACACTAATAAAAGTGCAAAAGTGGTTTCCTGCACCAACACAAGTGCGAAAAGTTGTTTTTCAACACTAACACAAGTGCGAAAAGTGGTTTTTCAACACTAACACAAGTGCGAAAAGTGGTTTTTCAACACTAACACAAGTGCGAAAAGTGGTTTTTCAACACTAATTCAAGTGCAAAAGTGGTTTCCTGCACCAACACAAGTGCAAAAAGTGGTTTTTCAACACTAACACAAGTGCGAAAAGTGATTTTTCAACACTAACACAAGTGCGAAAAGTGTTTTTTCCACACTAATACAAGTGCAAAAGTGGTTTCCTGCACCAACACAAGTGCGAAAAGTGATTTTTCAACACTAACACAAGTGCAAAAAGTGGTTTTTCAACACTAACACAAGTGTGAAAAGTGGTTTTTCAACACTAACACAAGTGCGAAAAGTGTTTTTTCCACACTAATACAAGTGCAAAAGTGGTTTCCTGCACCAACACAAGTGCGAAAAGTGGTTTTTCAACACTAACACAAGTGCGAAAAGTGGTTTTTCAACACTAACACAAGTGCAAAAAGTGTTTTTTCCACACTAATACAAGTGCAAATGTGGTTTCCTGCACCAACACAAGTGCGAAAAGTGGTTTTTCAACACTAACACAAGTGCGAAAAGTGGTTTTTCAACACTAACACAAGTGCCAAAAGTGGTTTTTCAACACTATCACAAGTGCAAAAAGTGTTTTTTCCACACTAATACAAGTGCAAATGTGGTTTCCTGCACCAACACAAGTGCGAAAAGTGTTTTTTCCACACTAATACAAGTGCAAAAGTGGTTTCCTGCACCAACACAAGTGCGAAAAGTGGTTTTTCAACACTAACACAAGTGCGAAAAGTGGTTTTTCAACACTAACACAACTGCGAAAAGTGGTTTTTCAACACTAACACAAGTGCGAAAAGTGTTTTTTCCACACTAATACAAGTGCAAAAGTGGTTTCCTGCATCAACACAAGTGCGAAAAGAGGTTTTTCAACACTAACACAAGTGCGAAAAGTGATTTTTCAACACTAACACAAGTGCGAAAAGTGTTTTTCTACACTAATACAAGTGCAAAAGTGGTTTCCTGCACCAACAAAAGTGCGAAAAGTGATTTTTCAACACTAACACAAGTGCGAAAAGTGGTTTTTCAACACTAACACAAGTGCGAAAAGTGGTTTTTCAACACTATCACAAGTGCAAAAAGTGTTTTTTCCACACTAATACAAGTGCAAAAGTGGTTTCCTGCACCAACACAAGTGCGAAAAGTGGTTTTTCAACACTAACACAAGTGCGAAAAGTGGTTTTTCAACACTAACACAAGTGCGAAAAGTGGTTTTTCAACACTAACACAAGTGCGAAAAGTGTTTTTTCCACACTAATACAAGTGCAAAAGTGGTTTCCTGCACCAACACAAGTGCGAAAAGTGGTTTTTCAACACTAACACAAGTGCGAAAAGTGTTTTTTCCACACTAATACAAGTGCAAAAGTGGTTTCCTGCACCAACACAAGTGCAATAAGTGGTTTTTCAACACTAACACAAGTGCAAAAAGTGGTTTTTCAACACTAACACAAGTGCGAAAAGTGGTTTTTCAACACTAACACAAGTGCGAAAAGTGTTTTTTCCACACTAATACAAGTGCAAAAGTGGTTTCCTACACCAACACAAGTGCGAAAAGTGGTTTTTCAACACTAACTCAAGTGCGAAAAGTGGTTTTTCAACACTAACACAAGTGCGAAAAGTGTTTTTTCCACACTAATACAAGTGCAAAAGTGGTTTCCTGCACCAACACAAGTGCGAAAAGTTGTTTTTCAACACTAACACAAGTGCGAAAAGTGGTTTTTCAACACTAACACAAGTGCGAAAAGTGGTTTTTCAACACTAACACAAGTGCGAAAAGTGGTTTTTCAACACTAACACAAGTGCGAAAAGTGTTTTTTCCACACTAATACAAGTGCAAAAGTGGTTTCCTGCACCAACACAAGTGCGAAAAGTGGTTTTTCAACACTAACACAAGTGCGAAAAGTTGTTTTTCAACACTAACACAAGAGCGAAAAGTGGTTTTTCAACACTAATACAACTGCAAAAGTGGTTTCCTGCACCAACACAAGTGCGAAAAGTGATTTTTCAACACTAACACAAGTGCGAAAAGTGGTTTTTCAACACTAACACAAGTGCGAAAAGTGGTTTTTCAACACTAACACAAGTGCGAAAAGTGGTTTTTCAACACTAACACAAGTGCGAAAAGTGGTTTTTAAACACTAACACAAGTGCGAAAAGTGGTTTTTCAACACTAACACAAGTGCGAAAAGAGGTTTTTCAACACAATCACAAGTGCAAAAAGTGTTTTTTCCACACTTATACAAGTGCAAAAGTGGTTTCCTGCACCAATACAAGTGCGAAAAGTGGTTTTCAACACTAACACAAGTGCGAAAAGTGGTTTTTCAACACTAACAAGTGCGAAAAGTGTTTTTTCCACACTAATACAAGTGCAAAAGTGGTTTCCTGCACCAACACAAGTGCGAAAAGTGGTTTTTCAACACTAACACAAGTGCGAAAAGTGGTTTTTCAATGCTAACACAAGTGCGAAAAGTGGTTTTTCAACACTAACACAAGTGCGAAAAGTGTTTTTTCCACACTAATACAAGTGCAAAAGTGGTTTCCTGCACCAACACAAGTGCGAAAAGTGGTTTTTCAACACTAACATAAGTGCGAAATGTGGTTTTTCAACACTAACACAAGTGTGAAAAGTGGTTTTTCAACACTAACACAAGTGCGAAAAGTGGTTTTTCAACACTAACACAAGTGCGAAAAGTGTTTTTTCCACACTAATACAACTGCAAAAGTGGTTTCCTGCACTAACACAATTGCGAAAAGTGGTTTTTCAACACAAACACAAGTGCGAAAAGTGGTTTTTCAACACTAACACAAGTGCGAAAAGTGTTTTTTCCACACTAATACAAGTGCAAAAGTGGTTTCCTGCACCAACACAAGTGCGAAAAGTGGTTTTTCAACACTAACACAAGTGCGAAAAGTGGTTTTTCAACACTAACACAAGAGCGAAAAGTGGTTTTTCAACACTAACACAAGTGCGAAAAGTGTTTTTTCCACACTAATACAACTGCAAAAGTGGTTTCCTGCACTAACACAATTGCGAAAAGTGGTTTTTCAACACTAACACAAGTGCGAAAAGTGGTTTTTCAACACTAACACAAGTGCGAAAAGTGGTTTTTCAACACTAACACAAGTGCGAAAAGTGTTTTTTCCACACTATTACAAGTGCAAAAGTGGTTTCCTGCATCAACACCAGTGCGAAAAGTGGTTTTTCAACACTAACACAAGTGCGAAAAGTGTTTTTTCAACACTAACACAAGTGCGAAAAGTGGATTTTTCAACACTATCCCAAGTGCAAAAAGTGTTTTTTCCACACTAATACAAGTGCAAAAGTGGTTTCCTGCACCAACACAAGTGCGAAAAGTGTTTTTTCAACACTAACACAAGTGCGAAAAGTGGTTTATCAACACTAACACAAGTGCGAAAAGTGGTTTTTCAACACTAACACAAGTGCGAAAAGTGGTTTTTCAACACTATCACAATTGCGAAAAGTGGTTTTTCAACACTATCACAAGTGCAAAAAGTGTTTTTTCCACACTAATACAAGTGCAAATGTGGTTTCCTGCACCAACACAAGTGCGAAAAGTGGTTTTTCAACACTAACAGAAGTGTGAAAAGTGGTTTTTCAACACTATCACAAGTGCGAAAAGTGGTTTTTCAACACTAACACAAGTGCGAAAAGTGGTTTTTCAACAATATCACAAGTGCAAAAAGTGTTTTTTCCACACTAATACAAGTGCAAATGTGGTTTCCTGCACCAACACAAGTGCGAAAAGGGGTTTTTCAACACTAACACAAGTGCGAAAAGTGGTTTTTCAACACTAACACAAGTGCGAAAAGTGGTTTTTCAACACTAACACAAGTGCGAAAAGTGATTTTTCCACACTAATACAACTGCAAAAGTGGTTTCCTGCACCAACACAAGTGCGAAAAGTGGTTTTTCAACACTAACACAAGTGCGAAAAGTGGTTTTTCAACACTAACACAAGTGCGAAAAGTGTTTTTTCCACACTAATACAAGTGCAAAAGTGGTTTCCTGCACCAACACAAATGCGAAAAGTGGTTTTTCAACACTAACACAAGTGCGAAATGTGGTTTTTCAACACTAACACAAGTGCGAAAAGTGTTTTTTCCACACTAATACAAGTGCAAAAGTGGTTTCCTGCACCAACACAAGTGCGAAAAGTGGTTTTTCAACACTAACACAAGTGCGAAAAGTGGTTTTTCAACACTAACACAAGTGCGAAAAGTGGATTTTCAACACTAACACAAGTGCGAAAAGTGTTTTTTCCACACTAATTCAAGTGCAAAAGTGGTTTCCTGCACCAACACAAGTGCAAAAAGTGGTTTTTCAACACTAACACAAGTGCGAAAAGTGATTTTTCAACACTAACACAAGTGCGAAAAGTGTTTTTTCCACACTAATACAAGTGCAAAAGTGGTTTCCTGCACCAACACAAGTGCGAAAAGTGATTTTTCAACACTAACACAAGTGCAAAAAGTGGTTTTTCAACACTAACACAAGTGTGAAAAGTGGTTTTTCAACACTAACACAAGTGCGAAAAGTGTTTTTTCCACACTAATACAAGTGCAAAAGTGGTTTCCTGCACCAACACAAGTGCGAAAAGTGGTTTTTCAACACTAACACAAGTGCGAAAAGTGGTTTTTCAACACTAACACAAGTGCAAAAAGTGTTTTTTCCACACTAATACAAGTGCAAATGTGGTTTCCTGCACCAACACAAGTGCGAAAAGTGGTTTTTCAACACTAACACAAGTGCGAAAAGTGGTTTTTCAACACTAACACAAGTGCCAAAAGTGGTTTTTCAACACTATCACAAGTGCAAAAAGTGTTTTTTCCACACTAATACAAGTGCAAATGTGGTTTCCTGCACCAACACAAGTGCGAAAAGTGGTTTTTCAACACTAACACAAGTGCGAAAAGTGGTTTTTCAACACTAACACAAGTGCGAAAAGTGGTTTTTCAACACTAACACAAGTGCGAAAAGTGTTTTTTCCACACTAATACAAGTGCAAAAGTGGTTTCCTGCACCAACACAAGTGCGAAAAGTGGTTTTTCAACACTAACACAAGTGCGAAAAGTGGTTTTTCAACACTAACACAACTGCGAAAAGTGGTTTTTCAACACTAACACAAGTGCGAAAAGTGTTTTTTCCACACTAATACAAGTGCAAAAGTGGTTTCCTGCATCAACACAAGTGCGAAAAAAGAGGTTTTTCAACACTAACACAAGTGCGAAAAGTGATTTTCAACACTAACACAAGTGCGAAAGTGTTTTTTTACACTAATACAAGTGCAAAAGTGGTTTCCTGCACCAACACAAAGTGCGAAAAGTGATTTTTCAACACTAACACAAGTGCGAAAAGTGGTTTTCAACACTAACACAAGTGCGAAAAGTGGTTTTTCAACACTATCACAAGTGCAAAAAGTGTTTTTTCCACACTAATACAAGTGCAAAAGTGGTTTCCTGCACCAACACAAGTGCGAAAAGTGGTTTTTCAACACTAACACAAGTGCGAAAAGTGGTTTTTCAACACTAACACAAGTGCGAAAAGTGGTTTTTCAACACTAACACAAGTGCGAAAAGTGTTTTTTCCACACTAATACAAGTGCAAAAGTGGTTTCCTGCACCAACACAAGTGCGAAAAGTGGTTTTTCAACACTAACACAAGTGCGAAAAGTGTTTTTTCCACACTAATACAAGTGCAAAAGTGGTTTCCTGCACCAACACAAGTGCAATAAGTGGTTTTTCAACACTAACACAAGTGCAAAAAGTGGTTTTTCAACACTAACACAAGTGCGAAAAGTGGTTTTTCAACACTAACACAAGTGCGAAAAGTGTTTTTTCCACACTAATACAAGTGCAAAAGTGGTTTCCTACACCAACACAAGTGCGAAAAGTGGTTTTTCAACACTAACTCAAGTGCGAAAAGTGGTTTTTCAACACTAACACAAGTGCGAAAAGTGTTTTTTCCACACTAATACAAGTGCAAAAGTGGTTTCCTGCACCAACACAAGTGCGAAAAGTTGTTTTTCAACACTAACACAAGTGCGAAAAGTGGTTTTTCAACACTAACACAAGTGCGAAAAGTGGTTTTTCAACACTAACACAAGTGCGAAAAGTGGTTTTTCAACACTAACACAAGTGCGAAAAGTGTTTTTTCCACACTAATACAAGTGCAAAAGTGGTTTACTGCACCAACACAAGTGCGAAAAGTGGTTTTTCAACACTAACACAAGTGCGAAAAGTTGTTTTTCAACACTAACACAAGAGCGAAAAGTGGTTTTTCAACACTAATACAACTGCAAAAGTGGTTTCCTGCACCAACACAAGTGCGAAAAGTGATTTTTCAACACTAACACAAGTGTGAAAAGTGGTTTTTCAACACTAACACAAGTGCGAAAAGTGGTTTTTCAACACTAACACAAGTGCGAAAAGTGGTTTTTAAACACTAACACAAGTGCGAAAAGTGGTTTTTCAACACTAACACAAGTGCGAAAAGAGGTTTTTCAACACAATCACAAGTGCAAAAAGTGTTTTTTCCACACTTATACAAGTGCAAAAGTGGTTTCCTGCACCAATACAAGTGCGAAAAGTGGTTTTCAACACTAACACAAGTGCGAAAAGTGGTTTTTCAACACTAACAAGTGCGAAAAGTGTTTTTTCCACACTAATACAAGTGCAAAAGTGGTTTCCTGCACCAACACAAGTGCGAAAAGTGGTTTTTCAACACTAACACAAGTGCGAAAAGTGGTTTTTCAATGCTAACACAAGTGCGAAAAGTGGTTTTTCAACACTAACACAAGTGCGAAAAGTGTTTTTTCCACACTAATACAAGTGCAAAAGTGGTTTCCTGCACCAACACAAGTGCGAAAAGTGGTTTTTCAACACTAACATAAGTGCGAAATGTGGTTTTTCAACACTAACACAAGTGTGAAAAGTGGTTTTTCAACACTAACACAAGTGCGAAAAGTGGTTTTTCAACACTAACACAAGTGCGAAAAGTGTTTTTTCCACACTAATACAACTGCAAAAGTGGTTTCCTGCACTAACACAATTGCGAAAAGTGGTTTTTCAACACAAACACAAGTGCGAAAAGTGGTTTTTCAACACTAACACAAGTGCGAAAAGTGTTTTTTCCACACTAATACAAGTGCAAAAGTGGTTTCCTGCACCAACACAAGTGCGAAAAGTGGTTTTTCAACACTAACACAAGTGCGAAAAGTGGTTTTTCAACACTAACACAAGAGCGAAAAGTGGTTTTTCAACACTAACACAAGTGCGAAAAGTGTTTTTTCCACACTAATACAACTGCAAAAGTGGTTTCCTGCACTAACACAATTGCGAAAAGTGGTTTTTCAACACTAACACAAGTGCGAAAAGTGGTTTTTCAACACTAACACAAGTGCGAAAAGTGGTTTTTCAACACTAACACAAGTGCGAAAAGTGTTTTTTCCACACTATTACAAGTGCAAAAGTGGTTTCCTGCATCAACACCAGTGCGAAAAGTGGTTTTTCAACACTAACACAAGTGCGAAAAGTGTTTTTTCAACACTAACACAAGTGCGAAAAGTGGATTTTTCAACACTATCCCAAGTGCAAAAAGTGTTTTTTCCACACTAATACAAGTGCAAAAGTGGTTTCCTGCACCAACACAAGTGCGAAAAGTGTTTTTTCAACACTAACACAAGTGCGAAAAGTGGTTTTTCAACACTAACACAAGTGCGAAAAGTGGTTTTTCAACACTAACACAAGTGCGAAAAGTGGTTTTTCAACACTAACACAAGTTCGAAAAGTGTTTTTTCCACACTAATACAAGTGCAAAAGTGGTTTCCTGCACCAACACAAGTGCGAAAAGTGTTTTTTCAACACTAACACAAGTGCGAAAAGTGGTTTATCAACACTAACACAAGTGCGAAAAGTGGTTTTTCAACACTAACACAAGTGCGAAAAGTGGTTTTTCAACACTATCACAATTGCGAAAAGTGGTTTTTCAACACTAATACAAGTGCAAATGTGGTTTCCTGCACCAACACAAGTGCGAAAAGTGGTTTTTCAACACTAACAGAAGTGTGAAAAGTGGTTTTTCAACACTATCACAAGTGCGAAAAGTGGTTTTTCAACACTAACACAAGTGCGAAAAGTGGTTTTTCAACAATATCACAAGTGCAAAAAGTGTTTTTTCCACACTAATACAAGTGCAAATGTGGTTTCCTGCACCAACACAAGTGCGAAAAGGGGTTTTTCAACACTAACACAAGTGCGAAAAGTGGTTTTTCAACACTAACACAAGTGCGAAAAGTGGTTTTTCAACACTAACACAAGTGCGAAAAGTGATTTTTCCACACTAATACAACTGCAAAAGTGGTTTCCTGCACCAACACAAGTGCGAAAAGTGGTTTTTCAACACTAACACAAGTGCGAAAAGTGGTTTTTCAACACTAACACAAGTGCGAAAAGTGTTTTTTCCACACTAATACAAGTGCAAAAGTGGTTTCCTGCACCAACACAAATGCGAAAAGTGGTTTTTCAACACTAACACAAGTGCGAAATGTGGTTTTTCAACACTAACACAAGTGCGAAAAGTGTTTTTTCCACACTAATACAAGTGCAAAAGTGGTTTCCTGCACCAACACAAGTGCGAAAAGTGGTTTTTCAACACTAACACAAGTGCGAAAAGTGGTTTTTCAACACTAACACAAGTGCGAAAAGTGGATTTTCAACACTAACACAAGTGCGAAAAGTGTTTTTTCCACACTAATTCAAGTGCAAAAGTGGTTTCCTGCACCAACACAAGTGCAAAAAGTGGTTTTTCAACACTAACACAAGTGCGAAAAGTGATTTTTCAACACTAACACAAGTGCGAAAAGTGTTTTTTCCACACTAATACAAGTGCAAAAGTGGTTTCCTGCACCAACACAAGTGCGAAAAGTGATTTTTCAACACTAACACAAGTGCAAAAAGTGGTTTTTCAACACTAACACAAGTGTGAAAAGTGGTTTTTCAACACTAACACAAGTGCGAAAAGTGTTTTTTCCACACTAATACAAGTGCAAAAGTGGTTTCCTGCACCAACACAAGTGCGAAAAGTGGTTTTTCAACACTAACACAAGTGCGAAAAGTGGTTTTTCAACACTAACACAAGTGCAAAAAGTGTTTTTTCCACACTAATACAAGTGCAAATGTGGTTTCCTGCACCAACATAAGTGCGAAAAGTGGTTTTTCAACACTAACACAAGTGCGAAAAGTGGTTTTTCAACACTAACACAAGTGCCAAAAGTGGTTTTTCAACACTATCACAAGTGCAAAAAGTGTTTTTTCCACACTAATACAAGTGCAAATGTGGTTTCCTGCACCAACACAAGTGCGAAAAGTGGTTTTTCAACACTAACACAAGTGCGAAAAGTGGTTTTTCAACACTAACACAAGTGCGAAAAGTGGTTTTTCAACACTAACACAAGTGCGAAAAGTGTTTTTTCCACACTAATACAAGTGCAAAAGTGGTTTCCTGCACCAACACAAGTGCGAAAAGTGGTTTTTCAACACTAACACAAGTGCGAAAAGTGGTTTTTCAACACTAACACAACTGCGAAAAGTGGTTTTTCAACACTAACACAAGTGCGAAAAGTGTTTTTTCCACACTAATACAAGTGCAAAAGTGGTTTCCTGCATCAACACAAGTGCGAAAAGAGGTTTTTCAACACTAACACAAGTGCGAAAAGTGATTTTTCAACACTAACACAAGTGCGAAAAGTGTTTTTCTACACTAATACAAGTGCAAAAGTGGTTTCCTGCACCAACACAAGTGCGAAAAGTGATTTTTCAACACTAACACAAGTGCGAAAAGTGGTTTTTCAACACTAACACAAGTGCGAAAAGTGGTTTTTCAACACTATCACAAGTGCAAAAAGTGTTTTTTCCACACTAATACAAGTGCAAAAGTGGTTTCCTGCACCAACACAAGTGCGAAAAGTGGTTTTTCAACACTAACACAAGTGCGAAAAGTGGTTTTTCAACACTAACACAAGTGCGAAAAGTGGTTTTTCAACACTAACACAAGTGCGAAAAGTGTTTTTTCCACACTAATACAAGTGCAAAAGTGGTTTCCTGCACCAACACAAGTGCGAAAAGTGGTTTTTCAACACTAACACAAGTGCGAAAAGTGTTTTTTCCACACTAATACAAGTGCAAAAGTGGTTTCCTGCACCAACACAAGTGCAATAAGTGGTTTTTCAACACTAACACAAGTGCAAAAAGTGGTTTTTCAACACTAACACAAGTGCGAAAAGTGGTTTTTCAACACTAACACAAGTGCGAAAAGTGTTTTTTCCACACTAATACAAGTGCAAAAGTGGTTTCCTACACCAACACAAGTGCGAAAAGTGGTTTTTCAACACTAACTCAAGTGCGAAAAGTGGTTTTTCAACACTAACACAAGTGCGAAAAGTGTTTTTTCCACACTAATAAAAGTGCAAAAGTGGTTTCCTGCACCAACACAAGTGCGAAAAGTTGTTTTTCAACACTAACACAAGTGCGAAAAGTGGTTTTTCAACACTAACACAAGTGCGAAAAGTGGTTTTTCAACACTAACACAAGTGCGAAAAGTGGTTTTTCAACACTAATTCAAGTGCAAAAGTGGTTTCCTGCACCAACACAAGTGCAAAAAGTGGTTTTTCAACACTAACACAAGTGCGAAAAGTGATTTTTCAACACTAACACAAGTGCGAAAAGTGTTTTTTCCACACTAATACAAGTGCAAAAGTGGTTTCCTGCACCAACACAAGTGCGAAAAGTGATTTTTCAACACTAACACAAGTGCAAAAAGTGGTTTTTCAACACTAACACAAGTGTGAAAAGTGGTTTTTCAACACTAACACAAGTGCGAAAAGTGTTTTTTCCACACTAATACAAGTGCAAAAGTGGTTTCCTGCACCAACACAAGTGCGAAAAGTGGTTTTTCAACACTAACACAAGTGCGAAAAGTGGTTTTTCAACACTAACACAAGTGCAAAAAGTGTTTTTTCCACACTAATACAAGTGCAAATGTGGTTTCCTGCACCAACACAAGTGCGAAAAGTGGTTTTTCAACACTAACACAAGTGCGAAAAGTGGTTTTTCAACACTAACACAAGTGCCAAAAGTGGTTTTTCAACACTATCACAAGTGCAAAAAGTGTTTTTTCCACACTAATACAAGTGCAAATGTGGTTTCCTGCACCAACACAAGTGCGAAAAGTGGTTTTTCAACACTAACACAAGTGCGAAAAGTGGTTTTTCAACACTAACACAAGTGCGAAAAGTGGTTTTTCAACACTAACACAAGTGCGAAAAGTGTTTTTTCCACACTAATACAAGTGCAAAAGTGGTTTCCTGCACCAACACAAGTGCAAAAAGTGGTTTTTCAACACTAACACAAGTGCGAAAAGTGGTTTTTCAACACTAACACAACTGCGAAAAGTGGTTTTTCAACACTAACACAAGTGCGAAAAGTGTTTTTTCCACACTAATACAAGTGCAAAAGTGGTTTCCTGCATCAACACAAGTGCGAAAAGAGGTTTTTCAACACTAACACAAGTGCGAAAAGTGATTTTTCAACACTAACACAAGTGCGAAAAGTGTTTTTCTACACTAATACAAGTGCAAAAGTGGTTTCCTGCACCAACAAAAGTGCGAAAAGTGATTTTTCAACACTAACACAAGTGCGAAAAGTGGTTTTTCAACACTAACACAAGTGCGAAAAGTGGTTTTTCAACACTATCACAAGTGCAAAAAGTGTTTTTTCCACACTAATACAAGTGCAAAAGTGGTTTCCTGCACCAACACAAGTGCGAAAAGTGGTTTTTCAACACTAACACAAGTGCGAAAAGTGGTTTTTCAACACTAACACAAGTGCGAAAAGTGGTTTTTCAACACTAACACAAGTGCGAAAAGTGTTTTTTCCACACTAATACAAGTGCAAAAGTGGTTTCCTGCACCAACACAAGTGCGAAAAGTGGTTTTTCAACACTAACACAAGTGCGAAAAGTGTTTTTTCCACACTAATACAAGTGCAAAAGTGGTTTCCTGCACCAACACAAGTGCAATAAGTGGTTTTTCAACACTAACACAAGTGCAAAAAGTGGTTTTTCAACACTAACACAAGTGCGAAAAGTGGTTTTTCAACACTAACACAAGTGCGAAAAGTGTTTTTTCCACACTAATACAAGTGCAAAAGTGGTTTCCTACACCAACACAAGTGCGAAAAGTGGTTTTTCAACACTAACTCAAGTGCGAAAAGTGGTTTTTCAACACTAACACAAGTGCGAAAAGTGTTTTTTCCACACTAATACAAGTGCAAAAGTGGTTTCCTGCACCAACACAAGTGCGAAAAGTTGTTTTTCAACACTAACACAAGTGCGAAAAGTGGTTTTTCAACACTAACACAAGTGCGAAAAGTGGTTTTTCAACACTAACACAAGTGCGAAAAGTGGTTTTTCAACACTAACACAAGTGCGAAAAGTGTTTTTTCCACACTAATACAAGTGCAAAAGTGGTTTCCTGCACCAACACAAGTGCGAAAAGTGGTTTTTCAACACTAACACAAGTGCGAAAAGTTGTTTTTCAACACTAACACAAGAGCGAAAAGTGGTTTTTCAACACTAATACAACTGCAAAAGTGGTTTCCTGCACCAACACAAGTGCGAAAAGTGATTTTTCAACACTAACACAAGTGCGAAAAGTGGTTTTTCAACACTAACACAAGTGCGAAAAGTGGTTTTTCAACACTAACACAAGTGCGAAAAGTGGTTTTTCAACACTAACACAAGTGCGAAAAGTGGTTTTTAAACACTAACACAAGTGCGAAAAGTGGTTTTTCAACACTAACACAAGTGCGAAAAGAGGTTTTTCAACACAATCACAAGTGCAAAAAGTGTTTTTTCCACACTTATACAAGTGCAAAAGTGGTTTCCTGCACCAATACAAGTGCGAAAAGTGGTTTTCAACACTAACACAAGTGCGAAAAGTGGTTTTTCAACACTAACAAGTGCGAAAAGTGTTTTTTCCACACTAATACAAGTGCAAAAGTGGTTTCCTGCACCAACACAAGTGCGAAAAGTGGTTTTTCAACACTAACACAAGTGCGAAAAGTGGTTTTTCAATGCTAACACAAGTGCGAAAAGTGGTTTTTCAACACTAACACAAGTGCGAAAAGTGTTTTTTCCACACTAATACAAGTGCAAAAGTGGTTTCCTGCACCAACACAAGTGCGAAAAGTGGTTTTTCAACACTAACATAAGTGCGAAATGTGGTTTTTCAACACTAACACAAGTGTGAAAAGTGGTTTTTCAACACTAACACAAGTGCGAAAAGTGGTTTTTCAACACTAACACAAGTGCGAAAAGTGTTTTTTCCACACTAATACAACTGCAAAAGTGGTTTCCTGCACTAACACAATTGCGAAAAGTGGTTTTTCAACACAAACACAAGTGCGAAAAGTGGTTTTTCAACACTAACACAAGTGCGAAAAGTGTTTTTTCCACACTAATACAAGTGCAAAAGTGGTTTCCTGCACCAACACAAGTGCGAAAAGTGGTTTTTCAACACTAACACAAGTGCGAAAAGTGGTTTTTCAACACTAACACAAGAGCGAAAAGTGGTTTTTCAACACTAACACAAGTGCGAAAAGTGTTTTTTCCACACTAATACAACTGCAAAAGTGGTTTCCTGCACTAACACAATTGCGAAAAGTGGTTTTTCAACACTAACACAAGTGCGAAAAGTGGTTTTTCAACACTAACACAAGTGCGAAAAGTGGTTTTTCAACACTAACACAAGTGCGAAAAGTGTTTTTTCCACACTATTACAAGTGCAAAAGTGGTTTCCTGCATCAACACCAGTGCGAAAAGTGGTTTTTCAACACTAACACAAGTGCGAAAAGTGTTTTTTCAACACTAACACAAGTGCGAAAAGTGGATTTTTCAACACTATCCCAAGTGCAGAAAGTGTTTTTTCCACACTAATACAAGTGCAAAAGTGGTTTCCTGCACCAACACAAGTGCGAAAAGTGTTTTTTCAACACTAACACAAGTGCGAAAAGTGGTTTTTCAACACTAACACAAGTGCGAAAAGTGGTTTTTCAACACTAACACAAGTGCGAAAAGTGGTTTTTCAACACTAACACAAGTTCGAAAAGTGTTTTTTCCACACTAATACAAGTGCAAAAGTGGTTTCCTGCACCAACACAAGTGCGAAAAGTGTTTTTTCAACACTAACACAAGTGCGAAAAGTGGTTTATCAACACTAACACAAGTGCGAAAAGTGGTTTTTCAACACTAACACAAGTGCGAAAAGTGGTTTTTCAACACTATCACAATTGCGAAAAGTGGTTTTTCAACACTAATACAAGTGCAAATGTGGTTTCCTGCACCAACACAAGTGCGAAAAGTGGTTTTTCAACACTAACAGAAGTGTGAAAAGTGGTTTTTCAACACTATCACAAGTGCGAAAAGTGGTTTTTCAACACTAACACAAGTGCGAAAAGTGGTTTTTCAACAATATCACAAGTGCAAAAAGTGTTTTTTCCACACTAATACAAGTGCAAATGTGGTTTCCTGCACCAACACAAGTGCGAAAAGGGGTTTTTCAACACTAACACAAGTGCGAAAAGTGGTTTTTCAACACTAACACAAGTGCGAAAAGTGGTTTTTCAACACTAACACAAGTGCGAAAAGTGATTTTTCCACACTAATACAACTGCAAAAGTGGTTTCCTGCACCAACACAAGTGCGAAAAGTGGTTTTTCAACACTAACACAAGTGCGAAAAGTGGTTTTTCAACACTAACACAAGTGCGAAAAGTGTTTTTTCCACACTAATACAAGTGCAAAAGTGGTTTCCTGCACCAACACAAATGCGAAAAGTGGTTTTTCAACACTAACACAAGTGCGAAATGTGGTTTTTCAACACTAACACAAGTGCGAAAAGTGTTTTTTCCACACTAATACAAGTGCAAAAGTGGTTTCCTGCACCAACACAAGTGCGAAAAGTGGTTTTTCAACACTAACACAAGTGCGAAAAGTGGTTTTTCAACACTAACACAAGTGCGAAAAGTGGATTTTCAACACTAACACAAGTGCGAAAAGTGTTTTTTCCACACTAATTCAAGTGCAAAAGTGGTTTCCTGCACCAACACAAGTGCAAAAAGTGGTTTTTCAACACTAACACAAGTGCGAAAAGTGATTTTTCAACACTAACACAAGTGCGAAAAGTGTTTTTTCCACACTAATACAAGTGCAAAAGTGGTTTCCTGCACCAACACAAGTGCGAAAAGTGATTTTTCAACACTAACACAAGTGCAAAAAGTGGTTTTTCAACACTAACACAAGTGTGAAAAGTGGTTTTTCAACACTAACACAAGTGCGAAAAGTGTTTTTTCCACACTAATACAAGTGCAAAAGTGGTTTCCTGCACCAACACAAGTGCGAAAAGTGGTTTTTCAACACTAACACAAGTGCGAAAAGTGGTTTTTCAACACTAACACAAGTGCAAAAAGTGTTTTTTCCACAGTAATACAAGTGCAAATGTGGTTTCCTGCACCAACACAAGTGCGAAAAGTGGTTTTTCAACACTAACACAAGTGCGAAAAGTGGTTTTTCAACACTAACACAAGTGCCAAAAGTGGTTTTTCAACACTATCACAAGTGCAAAAAGTGTTTTTTCCACACTAATACAAGTGCAAATGTGGTTTCCTGCACCAACACAAGTGCGAAAAGTGGTTTTTCAACACTAACACAAGTGCGAAAAGTGGTTTTTCAACACTAACACAAGTGCGAAAAGTGGTTTTTCAACACTAACACAAGTGCGAAAAGTGTTTTTTCCACACTAATACAAGTGCAAAAGTGGTTTCCTGCACCAACACAAGTGCGAAAAGTGGTTTTTCAACACTAACACAAGTGCGAAAAGTGGTTTTTCAACACTAACACAACTGCGAAAAGTGGTTTTTCAACACTAACACAAGTGCGAAAAGTGTTTTTTCCACACTAATACAAGTGCAAAAGTGGTTTCCTGCATCAACACAAGTGCGAAAAGAGGTTTTTCAACACTAACACAAGTGCGAAATTTTTCAACACTAACACAAGTGCGAAAAGTGTTTTTCTACACTAATACAAGTGCAAAAGTGGTTTCCTGCACCAACACAAGTGCGAAAAGTGATTTTTCAACACTAACACAAGTGCGAAAAGTGGTTTTTCAACACTAACACAAGTGCGAAAAGTGGTTTTTCAACACTATCACAAGTGCAAAAAGTGTTTTTTCCACACTAATACAAGTGCAAAAGTGGTTTCCTGCACCAACACAAGTGCGAAAAGTGGTTTTTCAACACTAACACAAGTGCGAAAAGTGGTTTTTCAACACTAACACAAGTGCGAAAAGTGGTTTTTCAACACTAACACAAGTGCGAAAAGTGTTTTTTCCACACTAATACAAGTGCAAAAGTGGTTTCCTGCACCAACACAAGTGCGAAAAGTGGTTTTTCAACACTAACACAAGTGCGAAAAGTGTTTTTTCCACACTAATACAAGTGCAAAAGTGGTTTCCTGCACCAACACAAGTGCAATAAGTGGTTTTTCAACACTAACACAAGTGCAAAAAGTGGTTTTTCAACACTAACACAAGTGCGAAAAGTGGTTTTTCAACACTAACACAAGTGCGAAAAGTGTTTTTTCCACACTAATACAAGTGCAAAAGTGGTTTCCTACACCAACACAAGTGCGAAAAGTGGTTTTTCAACACTAACTCAAGTGCGAAAAGTGGTTTTTCAACACTAACACAAGTGCGAAAAGTGTTTTTTCCACACTAATAAAAGTGCAAAAGTGGTTTCCTGCACCAACACAAGTGCGAAAAGTTGTTTTTCAACACTAACACAAGTGCGAAAAGTGGTTTTTCAACACTAACACAAGTGCGAAAAGTGGTTTTTCAACACTAACACAAGTGCGAAAAGTGGTTTTTCAACACTAACACAAGTGCGAAAAGTGTTTTTTCCACACTAATACAAGTGCAAAAGTGGTTTCCTGCACCAACACAAGTGCGAAAAGTGGTTTTTCAACACTAACACAAGTGCGAAAAGTTGTTTTTCAACACTAACACAACTGCGAAAAGTGGTTTTTCAACACTAACACAAGTGCGAAAAGTGGTTTTTCAACACTAACACAACTGCGAAAAGTGTTTTTTCCACACTAATACAACTGCAAAAGTGGTTTCCTGCACCAACACAAGTGCGAAAAGTGATTTTTCAACACTAACACAAGTGCGAAAAGTGGTTTTTCAACACTAACACAAGTGCGAAAAGTGGTTTTTCAACACTAACACAAGTGCGAAAAGTGGTTTTTAAACACTAACACAAGTGCGAAAAGTGGTTTTTCAACACTAACACAAGTGCGAAAAGAGGTTTTTCAACACAATCACAAGTGCAAAAAGTGTTTTTTCCACACTTATACAAGTGCAAAAGTGGTTTCCTGCACCAACACAAGTGCGAAAAGTGGTTTTTCAACACTAACACAAGTGCGAAAAGTGGTTTTTCAACACTAACACAAGTGCGAAAAGTGTTTTTTCCACACTAATACAAGTGCAAAAGTGGTTTCCTGCAACAACACAAGTGCGAAAAGTGGTTTTTCAACACTAACACAAGTGCGAAAAGTGGTTTTTCAACACTAACACAAGTGCGAAAAGTGGTTTTTCAACACTAACACAAGTGCCAAAAGTGGTTTTTCAACACTATCGCAAGTGCAAAAAGTGTTTTTTCCACACTAATACAAGTGCAAATGTGGTTTCCTGCACCAACACAAGTGCGAAAAGTGGTTTTTCAACACTAACACAAGTGCAAAAAGTGGTTTTTCAACACTAACACAAGTGCGAAAAGTGGTTTTTCAACACTAACACAAGTGTGAAAAGTGTTTTTTCCACACTAATACAACTGCAAAAGTGGTTTCCTGCACCAACACAAGTGCGAAAAGTGGTTTTTCAACACTAACACAAGTGCGAAAAGTGGTTTTTCAACACTAACACAAGTGCGAAAAGTGTTTTTTCCACACTAATACAAGTGCAAAAGTGGTTTCCTGCAACAACACAAGTGCGAAAAGTGGTTTTTCAACACTAACACAAGTGCGAAAAGTGGTTTTTCAACACTAACACAAGTGCGAAAAGTGGTTTTTCAACACTAACACAAGTGCGAAAAGTGTTTTTTCCACACTAATACAAGTGCAAAAGTGGTTTCCTGCACCAACACAAGTGCGAAAAGTGGTTTTTCAACACTAACACAAGTGCGAAAAGTTGTTTTTCAACACTAACACAACTGCGAAAAGTGGTTTTTCAACACTAACACAACTGCGAAAAGTGTTTTTTCCACACTAATACAACTGCAAAAGTGGTTTCCTGCACCAACACAAGTGCGAAAAGTGATTTTTCAACACTAACACAAGTGCGAAAAGTGGTTTTTCAACACTAACACAAGTGCGAAAAGTGGTTTTTCAACACTAAC
This sequence comes from Myxine glutinosa, assembly GCF_964187855.1. NCBI lineage: Eukaryota > Metazoa > Chordata > Myxini > Myxiniformes > Myxinidae > Myxine > Myxine glutinosa. The sequence continues at coordinate 101,143 of NW_027617012.1, forward strand.
ACAAGTGCGAAAAGTGGTTTTTAAACACTAACACAAGTGCGAAAAGTGGTTTTTCAACACTAACACAAGTGCGAAAAGAGGTTTTTCAACACAATCACAAGTGCAAAAAGTGTTTTTTCCACACTTATACAAGTGCAAAAGTGGTTTCCTGCACCAATACAAGTGCGAAAAGTGGTTTTCAACACTAACACAAGTGCAAAAAGTGGTTTTTCAACACTAACAAGTGCGAAAAGTGTTTTTTCCACACTAATACAAGTGCAAAAGTGGTTTCCTGCACCAACACAAGTGCGAAAAGTGGTTTTTCAACACTAACACAAGTGCGAAAAGTGGTTTTTCAATGTTAACACAAGTGCGAAAAGTGGTTTTTCAACACTAACACAAGTGCGAAAAGTGTTTTTTCCACACTAATACAAGTGCAAAAGTGGTTTCCTGCACCAACACAAGTGCGAAAAGTGGTTTTTCAACACTAACATAAGTGCGAAATGTGGTTTTTCAACACTAACACAAGTGTGAAAAGTGGTTTTTCAACACTAACACAAGTGCGAAAAGTGGTTTTTCAACACTAACACAAGTGCGAAAAGTGTTTTTTCCACACTAATACAACTGCAAAAGTGGTTTCCTGCACTAACACAATTGCGAAAAGTGGTTTTTCAACACAAACACAAGTGCGAAAAGTGGTTTTTCAACACTAACACAAGTGCGAAAAGTGTTTTTTCCACACTAATACAAGTGCAAAAGTGGTTTCCTGCACCAACACAAGTGCGAAAAGTGGTTTTTCAACACTAACACAAGTGCGAAAAGTGGTTTTTCAACACTAACACAAGAGCGAAAAGTGGTTTTTCAACACTAACACAAGTGCGAAAAGTGTTTTTTCCACACTAATACAACTGCAAAAGTGGTTTCCTGCACTAACACAATTGCGAAAAGTGGTTTTTCAACACTAACACAAGTGCGAAAAGTGGTTTTTCAACACTAACACAAGTGCGAAAAGTGGTTTTTCAACACTAACACAAGTGCGAAAAGTGTTTTTTCCACACTAATACAAGTGCAAAAGTGGTTTCCTGCATCAACACCAGTGCGAAAAGTGGTTTGTCAACACTAACACAAGTGCGAAAAGTGTTTTTTCAACACTAACACAAGTGCGAAAAGTGGATTTTTCAACACTATCACAAGTGCAAAAAGTGTTTTTTCCACACTAATACAAGTGCAAAAGTGGTTTCCTGCACCAACACAAGTGCGAAAAGTGTTTTTTCAACACTAACACAAGTGCGAAAAGTGGTTTTTCAACACTAACACAAGTGCGAAAAGTGGTTTTTCAACACTAACACAAGTGCGAAAAGTGGTTTTTCAACACTAACACAAGTTCGAAAAGTGTTTTTTCCACACTAATACAAGTGCAAAAGTGGTTTCCTGCACCAACACAAGTGCGAAAAGTGTTTTTTCAACACTAACACAAGTGCGAAAAGTGGTTTTTCAACACTAACACAAGTGCGAAAAGTGGTTTTTCAACACTAACACAAGTGCGAAAAGTGGTTTTTCAACACTATCACAAGTGCAAAAAGTGGTTTTTCAACACTAACACGATTGCGAAAAGTGGTTTTTCAACACTATCACCAGTGCAAAAAGTGTTTTTTCCACACTAATACAAGTGCAAATGTGGTTTCCTGCACCAACACAAGTGCGAAAAGTGGTTTTTCAACACTAACAGAAGTGCGAAAAGTGGTTTTTCAACACTATCACAAGTGCGAAAAGTGGTTTTTCAACACTAACACAAGTGCGAAAAGTGGTTTTTCAACAATATCACAAGTGCAAAAAGTGTTTTTTCCACACTAATACAAGTGCAAATGTGGTTTCCTGCACCAACACAAGTGCGAAAAGGGGTTTTTCAACACTAACACAAGTGCGAAAAGTGGTTTTTCAACACTAACACAAGTGCGAAAAGTGGTTTTTCAACACTAACACAAGTGCGAAAAGTGATTTTTCCACACTAATACAACTGCAAAAGTGGTTTCCTGCACCAACACAAGTGCGAAAAGTGGTTTTTCAACACTAACACAAGTGCGAAAAGTGGTTTTTCAACACTAACACAAGTGCGAAAAGTGTTTTTTCCACACTAATACAAGTGCAAAAGTGGTTTCCTGCACCAACACAAATGCGAAAAGTGGTTTTTCAACACTAACACAAGTGCGAAATGTGGTTTTTCAACACTAACACAAGTGCGAAAAGTGTTTTTTCCACACTAATACAAGTGCAAAAGTGGTTTCCTGCACCAACACAAGTGCGAAAAGTGGTTTTTCAACACTAACACAAGTGCGAAAAGTGGTTTTTCAACACTAACACAAGTGCGAAAAGTGGATTTTCAACACTAACACAAGTGCGAAAAGTGTTTTTTCCACACTAATTCAAGTGCAAAAGTGGTTTCCTGCACCAACACAAGTGCAAAAAGTGGTTTTTCAACACTAACACAAGTGCGAAAAGTGATTTTTCAACACTAACACAAGTGCGAAAAGTGTTTTTTTCCACACTAATACAAGTGCAAAAGTGGTTTCCTGCACCAACACAAGTGCGAAAAGTGATTTTTCAACACTAACACAAGTGCAAAAAGTGGTTTTTCAACACTAACACAAGTGTGAAAAGTGGTTTTTCAACACTAACACAAGTGCGAAAAAGTGTTTTTTCCACACTAATACAAGTGCAAAAGTGGTTTCCTGCACCAACACAAGTGCGAAAAGTGGTTTTTCAACACTAACACAAGTGCGAAAAGTGGTTTTTCAACACTAACACAAGTGCAAAAAGTGTTTTTTCCACACTAATACAAGTGCAAATGTGGTTTCCTGCACCAACACAAGTGCGAAAAGTGGTTTTTCAACACTAACACAAGTGCAAAAAGTGGTTTTTCAACACTAACACAAGTGCCAAAAGTGGTTTTTCAACACTATCACAAGTGCAAAAAGTGTTTTTTCCACACTAATACAAGTGCAAATGTGGTTTCCTGCACCAACACAAGTGCGAAAAGTGGTTTTTCAACACTAACACAAGTGCGAAAAGTGGTTTTTCAACACTAACACAAGTGCGAAAAGTGGTTTTTCAACACTAACACAAGTGCGAAAAGTGTTTTTTCCACACTAATACAAGTGCAAAAGTGGTTTCCTGCACCAACACAAGTGCGAAAAGTGGTTTTTCAACACTAACACAAGTGCGAAAAGTGGTTTTTCAACACTAACACAAGTGCGAAAAGTGTTTTTTTCCACACTAATACAAGTGCAAAAGTGGTTTCTGCATCAACACAAGTGCGAAAAGAGGTTTTTCAACACTAACACAAGTGCGAAAAGTGGTTTTTCAACACTAACACAAGTGCGAAAAGTGTTTTTTCCACACTAATACAAGTGCAAAAGTGGTTTCCTGCACCAACACAAGTGCGAAAAGTGGTTTTTCAACACTAACACAAGTGCGAAAAGTGATTTTTCAACACTAACACAAGTGCGAAAAGTGTTTTTCTACACTAATACAAGTGCAAAAGTGGTTTCCTGCACCAACACAAGTGCGAAAAGTGATTTTTCAACACTAACACAAGTGCGAAAAGTGGTTTTTCAACACTAACACAAGTGCGAAAAGTGGTTTTTCAACACCAACACAAGTGCGAAAAGTGTTTTTTCCACACTAATACAAGTGAAAAAGTGGTTTCCTGCACCAACACAAGTGCGAAAAGTGGTTTTTCAACACTAACACAAGTGCGAAAAGTGGTTTTTCAACACTAACACAAGTGTGAAAAGTGGTTTTTCAACACTATCACAAGTGCAAAAAGTGTTTTTTCCACACTAATACAAGTGCAAAAGTGGTTTCCTGCACCAACACAAGTGCGAAAAGTGGTTTTTCAACACTAACACAAGTGCGAAAAGTGGTTTTTCAACACTAACACAAGTGCGAAAAGTGGTTTTTCAACACTAACACAAGTGCGAAAAGTGGTTTTTCAACACTAACACAAGTGCGAAAAGTGGTTTTTCAACACTATCACAAGTGCAAAAAGTGTTTTTTCCACACTAATACAAGTGCAAAAGTGGTTTCCTGCACCAACACAAGTGCGAAAAGTGGTTTTTCAACACTAACACAAGTGCGAAAAGTGTTTTTTCAACACTAACACAAGTGCGAAAAGTGGTTTTTCAACACGAACACAAGTGCGAAAAGTGTTTTTTCCACACTAATACAAGTGCAAAAGTGGTTTCCTGCACCAACACAAGTGCGAAAAGTGGTTTTTCAACACTAACACAAGTGCGAAAAGTGGTTTTTCAACACTAACACAAGTGCGAAAAGTGTTTTTTCCACACTAATACAAGTGCAAAAGTGGTTTCCTGCACCAACACAAGTGCGAAAAGTGGTTTTTCAACACTAACACAAGTGCGAAAAGTGGTTTTTCAACACTAACACAAGTGCGAAAAGTGGTTTTCAACACTAACACAAGTGCGAAAAGTGTTTTTTCCACACTAATACAAGTGCAAAAGTGGTTTCCTGCACCAACACAAGTGTGAAAAGTGGTTTTTCAACACTAACTCAAGTGCGAAAAGTGGTTTTTCAACACTAACACAAGTGCGAAAAGTGGTTTTTCAACACTAACACAAGTGCAAAAAGTGTTTTTTCCACACTAATACAAGTGCAAAGTGGTTTCCTGCACCAACACAAGTGCGAAAAGTGATTTTTCAACACTAACACAAGTGCAAAAAGTGGTTTTTCAACACTAACACAAGTGCGAAAAGTGGTTTTTCAACACTAACACAAGTGCGAAAAGTGTTTTTTCCACACTAATACAAGTGCAAAAGTGGTTTCCTGCAACAACACAAGTGCGAAAAGTGGTTTTTCAACACTAACACAAGTGCGAAAAGTGGTTTTTCAACACTAACACAAGAGCGAAAAGTGGTTTTTCAACACTAACACAAGTGCGAAAAGTGTTTTTTCCACACTAATACAACTGCAAAAGTGGTTTCCTGCACTAACACAATTGCAAAAAGTGGTTTTTCAACACTAACACAAGTGCGAAAAGTGGTTTTTCAACACTAACACAAGTGCGAAAAGTGGTTTTTCAACACTAACACAAGTGCGAAAAGTGTTTTTTCCACACTAATACAAGTGCAAAAGTGGTTTCCTGCACCAACACAAGTGCGAAAAGTGGTTTTTCAACACTAACTCAAGTGCAAAAAGTGGTTTTTCAACACTAACACAAGTGCGAAAAGTGGTTTTTCAACACTAACACAAGTGCGAAAAGTGTTTTTTCCACACTAATACAAGTGCAAAAGTGGTTTCCTGCACCAACACAAGTGCGAAAAGTGGTTTTTCAACACTAACACAAGTGCGAAAAGTGGTTTTTCAACACTAACACAAGTGCGAAAAGTGGTTTTTCAACACTAACACAAGTGCGAAAAGTGTTTTTTCCACTCTAATACAAGTGCAAAAGTGGTTTCCTGCACCAACACAAGTGCGAAAAGTGATTTTTCAACACTAACACAAGTGCAAAAAGTGGTTTTTCAACACTAACACAAGTGCAAAAAGTGTTTTTTCCACACTAAAACAAGTGCAAATGTGGTTTCCTGCACCAACACAAGTGCGAAAAGTGGTTTTTCAACACTAACACAAGTGCGATAAGTGGTTTTTCAACACTAACACAAGTGCCAAAAGTGGTTTTTCAACACTATCACAAGTGCAAAAAGTGTTTTTTCCACACTAATACAAGTGCAAATGTGGTTTCCTGCACCAACACAAGTGCGAAAAGTGGTTTTCAACACTAACACAAGTGCGAAAAGTGTTTTTTCCACACTAATACAAGTGCAAAAGTGGTTTCCTGCACCAACACAAGTGCGAAAAGTGGTTTTTCAACACTAACTCAAGTGCGAAAAGTGGTTTTTCAACACTAACACAAGTGCGAAAAGTGGTTTTTCAACACTAACACAAGTGCGAAAAGTGTTTTTTCCACACTAATACAAGTGCAAAAGTGGTTTCCTGCACCAACACAAGTGCGAAAAGTGGTTTTTCAACACTAACACAAGTGCGAAAAGTGGTTTTTCAACACTAACACAAGTGCGAAAAGTGGTTTTTCAACACTAACACAAGTGCGAAAAGTGTTTTTTCCACACTAATACAAGTGCAAAAGTGGTTTCCTGCACCAACACAAGTGCGAAAAGTGATTTTTCAACACTAACAGAAGTGCAAAAAGTGGTTTTTCAACACTAACACAAGTGCGAAAAGTGGTTTTTCAACACTAACACAAGTGCGAAAAGTGTTTTTTCCACACTAATACAAGTGCAAAAGTGGTTTCCTGCACCAACACAAGTGCGAAAAGTGGTTTTTCAACACTAACACAAGTGCGAAAAGTGGTTTTTCAACACTAACACAAGAGCGAAAAGTGGTTTTTCAACACTAACACAAGTGCGAAAAGTGTTTTTTCCACACTAATACAACTGCAAAAGTGGTTTCCTGCACTAACACAATTGCAAAAAGTGGTTTTTCAACACTAACACAAGTGCGAAAAGTGGTTTTTCAACACTAACACAAGTGCGAAAAGTGGTTTTTCAACACTAACACAAGTGCGAAAAGTGTTTTTTCCACACTAATACAAGTGCAAAAGTGGTTTCCTGCACCAACACAAGTGCGAAAAGTGCTTTTTCAACACTAACTCAAGTGCAAAAAGTGGTTTTTCAACACTAACACAAGTGCGAAAAGTGGTTTTTCAACACTAACACAAGTGCGAAAAGTGTTTTTTCCACACTAATACAAGTGCAAAAGTGGTTTCCTGCACCAACACAAGTGCGAAAAGTGGTTTTTCAACACTAACACAAGTGCGAAAAGTGGTTTTTCAACACTAACACAAGTGCGAAAAGTGGTTTTTCAACACTAACACAAGTGCGAAAAGTGTTTTTTCCACACTAATACAAGTGCAAAAGTGGTTTCCTGCACCAACACAAGTGCGAAAAGTGATTTTTCAACACTAACACAAGTGCAAAAAGTGGTTTTTCAACACTAACACAAGTGCAAAAAGTGTTTTTTCCACACTAATACAAGTGCAAATGTGGTTTCCTGCACCAACACAAGTGCGAAAAGTGGTTTTTCAACACTAACACAAGTGCGAAAAGTGGTTTTTCAACACTAACACAAGTGCGAAAAGTGGTTTTTCAACACTAACACAAGTGCGAAAAGTGTTTTTTCCACACTAATACAAGTGCAAAAGTGGTTTCCTGCACCAACACAAGTGCGAAAAGTGATTTTTCAACACTAACACAGTGCAAAAAGTGGTTTTTCAACACTAACACAAGTGCGAAAAGTGGTTTTTCAACACTAACACAAGTGCGAAAAGTGTTTTTTCCACACTAATACAAGTGCAAAAGTGGTTTCCTGCACCAACACAAGTGCGAAAAGTGGTTTTTCAACACTAACACAAGTGCGAAAAGTGGTTTTTCAACACTAACACAAGTGCGAAAAGTGGTTTTTCAACACTAACACAAGTGCGAAAAGTGTTTTTTCCACACTAATACAAGTGCAAAAGTGGTTTCCTGCACCAACACAAGTGCGAAAAGTGGTTTTTCAACACTAACACAAGTGCGAAAAGTGGTTTTTCAACACTAACACAAGTGCGAAAAGTGTTTTTTCCACACTAATACAAGTGCAAAAGTGGTTTCCTGCACCAACACAAGTGCGAAAAGTGGTTTTTCAACACTAACACAAGTGCAAAAAGTGGTTTTTCAACACTAACACAAGTGCGAAAAGTGGTTTTTCAACACTAACACAACTGCGAAAAGTGGTTTTTCAACACTACCACAAGTGCGAAAAGTGTTTTTTCCACACTAATACAAGTGCAAAAGTGGTTTCCTGCACCAACACAAGTGTGAAAAGAGGTTTTTCAACACTAACACAAGTGCGAAAAGTGATTTTTCAACACTAACACAAGTGCAAAAAGTGGTTTTTCAACACTAACACAAGTGCAAAAAGTGTTTTTTCCACACTAATACAAGTGCAAATGTGGTTTCCTGCACCAACACAAGTGCGAAAAGTGGTTTTTCAACACTAACACAAGTGCGATAAGTGGTTTTTCAACACTAACACAAGTGCCAAAAGTGGTTTTTCAACACTATCACAAGTGCAAAAAGTGTTTTTCCCACACTAATACAAGTGCAAATGTGGTTTCCTGCACCAACACAAGTGCGAAAAGTGGTTTTTCAACACTAACACAAGTGCAAAAAGTGGTTTTTCAACACTAACACAAGTGCGAAAAGTGGTTTTTCAACACTAACACAAGTGCGAAAAGTGTTTTTTCCACACTAATATAACTGCAAAAGTGGTTTCCTGCACCAACACAAGTGCGAAAAGTGGTTTTTCAACACTAACACAAGTGCGAAAAGTGGTTTTTCAACACTAACACAAGTGCGAAAAGTGTTTTTTCCACACTAATACAAGTGCAAAAGTGGTTTCCTGCACCAACACAAGTGCGAAAAGTGGTTTTTCAACACTAACACAAGTGCGAAAAGTGGTTTTTCAACACTAACACAAGTGCGAAAAGTGGTTTTTCAACACTAATACAAGTGCAAAAGTGGTTTCCTGCACCAACACAAGTGCAAAAAGTGGTTTTTCAACACTAACACAAGTGCGAAAAGTGGTTTTTCAACACTAACACAACTGCGAAAAGTGGTTTTTCAACACTAACACAAGTGCGAAAAGTGTTTTTTCCACACTAATACAAGTGCAAAAGTGGTTTCCTGCACCAACACAAGTGTGAAAAGAGGTTTTTCAACACTAACACAAGTGCGAAAAGTGGTTTTTCAACACTAACACAAGTGTGAAAAGTGGTTTTTCAACACTATCACAAGTGCAAAAAGTGTTTTTTCACACTAATACAAGTGCAAAAGTGGTTTCCTGCACCAACACAAGTGCGAAAAGTGGTTTTTCAACACTAACACAAGTGCGAAAAGTGGTTTTTCAACACTAACACAAGTGCGAAAAGTGGTTTTTCAACACTAACACAAGTGCGAAAAGTGTTTTTTCCACACTAATACAAGTGCAAAAGTGGTTTCCTGCACCAACACAAGTGCGAAAAGTGGTTTTTCAACACTAACACAAGTGCGAAAAGTGTTTTTTCCACACTAATACAAGTGCAAAAGTGGTTTCCTGCACCAACACAAGTGCGAAAAGTGGTTTTTCAACACTAACACAAGTGCGAAAAGTGGTTTTTCAACACTAACACAAGTGCGAAAAGTGGTTTTTCAACACTAACACAAGTGCGAAAAGTGTTTTTTCCACACTAATACAAGTGCAAAAGTGGTTTCCTACACCAACACAAGTGCGAAAAGTGGTTTTCAACACTAACTCAAGTGCGAAAAGTGGTTTTTCAACACTAACACAAGTGCGAAAAGTGTTTTTTCCACACTAATACAAGTGCAAAAGTGGTTTCCTGCACCAACACAAGTGCGAAAAGTGGTTTTTCAACACTAACACAAGTGCGAAAAGTGGTTTTTCAACACTAACGCAAGTGCGAAAAGTGGTTTTTCAACACTAACACAAGTGCGAAAAGTGTTTTTTCCACACTAATACAAGTGCAAAAGTGGTTTCCTGCACCAACACAAGTGCGAAAAGTGATTTTTCAACACTAACAGAAGTGCAAAAAGTGGTTTTTCAACACTAACACAAGTGCAAAAAGTGTTTTTTCCACACTCATACAAGTGCAAAAGTGGTTTCCTGCACCACACAAGTGCGAAAAGTGGTTTTTCAACACTAACACAAGTGCGAAAAGTGTTTTTTCCACACTAATACAAGTGCAAAAGTGGTTTCCTGCACCAACACAAGTGCGAAAAGTGGTTTTTCAACACTAACACAAGTGCGAAAAGTGGTTTTTCAACACTAACACAAGTGCAAAAAGTGTTTTTTCCACACTAATACAAGTGCAAAAGTGGTTTCCTGCACCAACACAAGTGCGAAAAGTGGTTTTTCAACACTAACACAAGTGCGAAAAGTGGTTTTTCAACACTAAAACAAGTGCGAAAAGTGGTTTTTCAACACCAACACAAGTGCGAAAAGTGTTTTTTCCACACTAATACAAGTGAAAAAGTGGTTTCCTGCACCAACACAAGTGCGAAAAGTGGTTTTTCAACACTAACACAAGTGCGAAAAGTGGTTTTTTCAACACTAACACAAGTGTGAAAAGTGGTTTTTCAACACTATCACAAGTGCAAAAAGTGTTTTTTCCACACTAATACAAGTGCAAAAGTGGTTTCCTGCACCAACACAAGTGCGAAAAGTGGTTTTTCAACACTAACACAAGTGCGAAAAGTGGTTTTTCAACACTAACACAAGTGCGAAAAGTGGTTTTTCAACACTATCACAAGTGCAAAAAGTGTTTTTTCCACCCTAATACAAGTGCAAAAGTGGTTTCCTGCACCAACACAAGTGCGAAAAGTGGTTTTTCAACACTAACACAAGTGCGAAAAGTGTTTTTTTCAACACTAACACAAGTGTGAAAAGTGGTTTTTCAACACTAACACAAGTGCGAAAAGTGTTTTTTCCACACTAATACAAGTGCAAAAGTGGTTTCCTGCACCAACACAAGTGCGAAAAGTGGTTTTTCAACACTAACACAAGTGCGAAAAGTGGTTTTTCAACACTAACACAAGTGCGAAAAGTGGTTTTTCAACACTAACACAAGTGCGAAAAGTGTTTTTTCCACACTAATACAAGTGCAAAAGTGGTTTCCTGCACCAACACAAGTGCGAAAAGTGGTTTTTCAACACTAACACAAGTGCGAAAAGTGTTTTTTCCACACTAATACAAGTGCAAAAGTGGTTTCCTGCACCAACACAAGTGCGAAAAGTGGTTTTTCAACACTAACACAAGTGCGAAAAGTGGTTTTTCAACACTAACACAAGTGCGAAAAGTGTTTTTTCCACACTAATACAAGTGCAAAAGTGGTTTCCTGCACCAACACAAGTGCGAAAAGTGGTTTTTCAACACTAACACAAGTGCAAAAAGTGGTTTTTCAACACTAACACAAGTGCGAAAAGTGGTTTTTCAACACTAACACAACTGCGAAAAGTGGTTTTTCAACACTACCACAAGTGCGAAAAGTGTTTTTTCCACACTAATACAAGTGCAAAAGTGGTTTCCTGCACCAACACAAGTGTGAAAAGAGGTTTTTCAACACTAACACAAGTGCGAAAAGTGATTTTTCAACACTAACACAAGTGCAAAAAGTGGTTTTTCAACACTAACACAAGTGCAAAAAGTGTTTTTTCCACACTAATACAAGTGCAAATGTGGTTTCCTGCACCAACACAAGTGCGAAAAGTGGTTTTTCAACACTAACACAAGTGCGATAAGTGGTTTTTCAACACTAACACAAGTGCCAAAAGTGGTTTTTCAACACTATCACAAGTGCAAAAAGTGTTTTTCCCACACTAATACAAGTGCAAATGTGGTTTCCTGCACCAACACAAGTGCGAAAAGTGGTTTTTCAACACTAACACAAGTGCAAAAAGTGGTTTTTCAACACTAACACAAGTGCGAAAAGTGGTTTTTCAACACTAACACAAGTGCGAAAAGTGTTTTTTCCACACTAATATAACTGCAAAAGTGGTTTCCTGCACCAACACAAGTGCGAAAAGTGGTTTTTCAACACTAACACAAGTGCGAAAAGTGGTTTTTCAACACTAACACAAGTGCGAAAAGTGTTTTTTCCACACTAATACAAGTGCAAAAGTGGTTTCCTGCACCAACACAAGTGCGAAAAGTGGTTTTTCAACACTAACACAAGTGCGAAAAGTGGTTTTTCAACACTAACACAAGTGCGAAAAGTGGTTTTTCAACACTAATACAAGTGCAAAAGTGGTTTCCTGCACCAACACAAGTGCAAAAAGTGGTTTTTCAACACTAACACAAGTGCGAAAAGTGGTTTTTCAACACTAACACAACTGCGAAAAGTGGTTTTTCAACACTAACACAAGTGCGAAAAGTGTTTTTTCCACACTAATACAAGTGCAAAAGTGGTTTCCTGCACCAACACAAGTGTGAAAAGAGGTTTTTCAACACTAACACAAGTGCGAAAAGTGGTTTTTCAACACTAACACAAGTGTGAAAAGTGGTTTTTCAACACTATCACAAGTGCAAAAAGTGTTTTTTCCACACTAATACAAGTGCAAAAGTGGTTTCCTGCACCAACACAAGTGCGAAAAGTGGTTTTTCAACACTAACACAAGTGCGAAAAGTGGTTTTTCAACACTAACACAAGTGCGAAAAGTGGTTTTTCAACACTAACACAAGTGCGAAAAGTGTTTTTTCCACACTAATACAAGTGCAAAAGTGGTTTCCTGCACCAACACAAGTGCGAAAAGTGGTTTTTCAACACTAACACAAGTGCGAAAAGTGTTTTTTCCACACTAATACAAGTGCAAAAGTGGTTTCCTGCACCAACACAAGTGCGAAAAGTGGTTTTTCAACACTAACACAAGTGCGAAAAGTGGTTTTTCAACACTAACACAAGTGCGAAAAGTGGTTTTTCAACACTAACACAAGTGCGAAAAGTGTTTTTTCCACACTAATACAAGTGCAAAAGTGGTTTCCTACACCAACACAAGTGCGAAAAGTGGTTTTTCAACACTAACTCAAGTGCGAAAAGTGGTTTTTCAACACTAACACAAGTGCGAAAAGTGTTTTTTCCACACTAATACAAGTGCAAAAGTGGTTTCCTGCACCAACACAAGTGCGAAAAGTGGTTTTTCAACACTAACACAAGTGCGAAAAGTGGTTTTTCAACACTAACGCAAGTGCGAAAAGTGGTTTTTCAACACTAACACAAGTGCGAAAAGTGTTTTTTCCACACTAATACAAGTGCAAAAGTGGTTTCCTGCACCAACACAAGTGCGAAAAGTGATTTTTCAACACTAACAGAAGTGCAAAAAGTGGTTTTTCAACACTAACACAAGTGCAAAAAGTGTTTTTTCCACACTCATACAAGTGCAAAAGTGGTTTCCTGCACCACACAAGTGCGAAAAGTGGTTTTTCAACACTAACACAAGTGCGAAAAGTGTTTTTTCCACACTAATACAAGTGCAAAAGTGGTTTCCTGCACCAACACAAGTGCGAAAAGTGGTTTTTCAACACTAACACAAGTGCGAAAAGTGGTTTTTCAACACTAACACAAGTGCAAAAAGTGTTTTTTCCACACTAATACAAGTGCAAAAGTGGTTTCCTGCACCAACACAAGTGCGAAAAGTGGTTTTTCAACACTAACACAAGTGCGAAAAGTGGTTTTTTCAACACTAAAACAAGTGCGAAAAGTGGTTTTTCAACACCAACACAAGTGCGAAAAGTGTTTTTTCCACACTAATACAAGTGAAAAAGTGGTTTCCTGCACCAACACAAGTGCGAAAAGTGGTTTTTCAACACTAACACAAGTGCGAAAAGTGGTTTTTCAACACTAACACAAGTGTGAAAAGTGGTTTTTCAACACTATCACAAGTGCAAAAAGTGTTTTTTCCACACTAATACAAGTGCAAAAGTGGTTTCCTGCACCAACACAAGTGCGAAAAGTGGTTTTTCAACACTAACACAAGTGCGAAAAGTGGTTTTTCAACACTAACACAAGTGCGAAAAGTGGTTTTTCAACACTATCACAAGTGCAAAAAGTGTTTTTTCCACCCTAATACAAGTGCAAAAGTGGTTTCCTGCACCAACACAAGTGCGAAAAGTGGTTTTTCAACACTAACACAAGTGCGAAAAGTGTTTTTTCAACACTAACACAAGTGTGAAAAGTGGTTTTTCAACACTAACACAAGTGCGAAAAGTGTTTTTTCCACACTAATACAAGTGCAAAAGTGGTTTCCTGCACCAACACAAGTGCGAAAAGTGGTTTTTCAACACTAACACAAGTGCGAAAAGTGGTTTTTCAACACTAACACAAGTGCGAAAAGTGGTTTTTCAACACTAACACAAGTGCGAAAAGTGTTTTTTCCACACTAATACAAGTGCAAAAGTGGTTTCCTGCACCAACACAAGTGCGAAAAGTGGTTTTTCAACACTAACACAAGTGCGAAAAGTGTTTTTTCCACACTAATACAAGTGCAAAAGTGGTTTCCTGCACCAACACAAGTGCGAAAAGTGGTTTTTCAACACTAACACAAGTGCGAAAAGTGGTTTTTCAACACTAACACAAGTGCGAAAAGTGTTTTTTTCCACACTAATACAAGTGCAAAAGTGGTTTCCTGCACCAACACAAGTGCGAAAAGTGGTTTTTCAACACTAACACAAGTGCGAAAAGTGGTTTTTCAACACTAACACAAGTGCGAAAAGTGGTTTTTCAACACTAACACAAGTGCGCAAAGTGTTTTTTCCACACTAATACAAGTGCAAAAGTGGTTTCCTGCACCAACACAAGTGCGAAAAGTGGTTTTTCAACACTAACTCAAGTGCGAAAAGTGGTTTTTCAACACTAACACAAGTGCGAAAAGTGGTTTTTCAACACTAACACAAGTGCGAAAAGTGTTTTTTCCACACTAATACAAGTGCAAAAGTGGTTTCCTGCACCAACACAAGTGCGAAAAGTGGTTTTTCAACACTAACACAAGTGTGAAAAGTGGTTTTTCAACACTAACACAAGTGCGAAAAGTGGTTTTTCAACACTAACACAAGTGCGAAAAGTGTTTTTTCCACACTAATACAAGTGCAAAAGTGGTTTCCTGCACCAACACAAGTGCGAAAAGTGATTTTTCAACACTAACACAAGTGCAAAAAGTGGTTTTTCAACACTAACACAAGTGCGAAAAGTGGTTTTTCAACACTAACACAAGTGCGAAAAGTGTTTTTTCCACACTAATACAAGTGCAAAAGTGGTTTCCTGCACCAACACAAGTGCGAAAAGTGGTTTTTCAACACTAACACAAGTGCGAAAAGTGGTTTTTCAACACTAACACAAGAGCGAAAAGTGGTTTTTCAACACTAACACAAGTGCGAAAAGTGTTTTTTCCACACTAATACAACTGCAAAAGTGGTTTCCTGCACTAACACAATTGCAAAAAGTGGTTTTTCAACACTAACACAAGTGCGAAAAGTGGTTTTTCAACACTAACACAAGTGCGAAAAGTGGTTTTTCAACACTAACACAAGTGCGAAAAGTGTTTTTTCCACACTAATACAAGTGCAAAAGTGGTTTCCTGCACCAACACAAGTGCGAAAAGTGGTTTTTCAACACTAACTCAAGTGCAAAAAGTGGTTTTTCAACACTAACACAAGTGCGAAAAGTGGTTTTTCAACACTAATACAAGTGCAAATGTGGTTTCCTGCACCAACACAAGTGCGAAAAGTGGTTTTTCAACACTAACACAAGTGCGATAAGTGGTTTTTCAACACTAACACAAGTGCCAAAAGTGGTTTTTCAACACTATCACAAGTGCAAAAAGTGTTTTTTCCACACTAATACAAGTGCAAATGTGGTTTCCTGTACCAACACAAGTGCGAAAAGTGGTTTTTCAACACTAACACAAGTGCAAAAAGTGGTTTTTCAACACTAACACAAGTGCGAAAAGTGGTTTTTCAACACTAACACAAGTGCGAAAAGTGTTTTTTCCACACTAATACAACTGCAAAAGTGGTTTCCTGCACCAACACAAGTGCGAAAAGTGGTTTTTCAACACTAACACAAGTGCGAAAAGTGGTTTTTCAACACTAACACAAGTGCGAAAAGTGTTTTTTCCACACTAATACAAGTGTAAAAGTGGTTTCCTGCACCAACACAAGTGCGAAAAGTGGTTTTTCAACACTAACACAAGTGCGAAAAGTGGTTTTTCAACACTAACACAAGTGCGAAAAGTGGTTTTTCAACACTAATACAAGTGCAAAAGTGGTTTCCTGCACCAACACAAGTGCAAAAAGTGGTTTTTCAACACTAACACAAGTGCGAAAAGTGGTTTTTCAACACTAACACAACTGCGAAAAGTGGTTTTTCAACACTACCACAAGTGCGAAAAGTGTTTTTTCCACACTAATACAAGTGCAAAAGTGGTTTCCTGCACCAACACAAGTGTGAAAAGAGGTTTTTCAACACTAACACAAGTGCAAAAAGTGGTTTTTCAACACTAACACAAGTGCAAAAAGTGTTTTTTCCACACTAATACAAGTGCAAATGTGGTTTCCTGCACCAACACAAGTGCGAAAAGTGGTTTTTCAACACTAACACAAGTGCGATAAGTGGTTTTTCAACACTAACACAAGTGCCAAAAGTGGTTTTTCAACACTATCACAAGTGCAAAAAGTGTTTTTTCCACACTAATACAAGTGCAAATGTGGTTTCCTGCACCAACACAAGTGCGAAAAGTGGTTTTTCAACACTAACACAAGTGCAAAAAGTGGTTTCCTGCACCAACACAAGTGCGAAAAGTGGTTTTTCAACACTAACACAAGTGCGAAAAGTGGTTTTTCAACACTAACACAAGTGCGAAAAGTGTTTTTTCCACACTAATACAAGTGCAAAAGTGGTTTCCTGCACCAACACAAGTGCGAAAAGTGGTTTTTCAACACTAACACAAGTGCGAAAAGTGGTTTTTCAACACTAACACAAGTGCGAAAAGTGGTTTTTCAACACTAATACAAGTGCAAAAGTGGTTTCCTGCACCAACACAAGTGCAAAAAGTGGTTTTTCAACACTAACACAAGTGCGAAAAGTGGTTTTTCAACACTAACACAACTGCGAAAAGTGGTTTTTCAACACTAACACAAGTGCGAAAAGTGTTTTTTCCACACTAATACAAGTGCAAAAGTGGTTTCCTGCACCAACACAAGTGTGAAAAGAGGTTTTTCAACACTAACACAAGTGCGAAAAGTGGTTTTTCAACACTAACACAAGTGTGAAAAGTGGTTTTTCAACACTATCACAAGTGCAAAAAGTGTTTTTTCCACACTAATACAAGTGCAAAAGTGGTTTCCTGCACCAACACAAGTGCGAAAAGTGGTTTTTCTACACTAACACAAGTGCGAAAAGTGGTTTTTCAACACTAACACAAGTGCGAAAAGTGGTTTTTCAACACTAACACAAGTGCGAAAAGTGTTTTTTCCACACTAATACAAGTGCAAAAGTGGTTTCCTGCACCAACACAAGTGCGAAAAGTGGTTTTTCAACACTAACACAAGTGCGAAAAGTGTTTTTTCCACACTAATACAAGTGCAAAAGTGGTTTCCTGCACCAACACAAGTGCGAAAAGTGGTTTTTCAACACTAACACAAGTGCGAAAAGTGGTTTTTCAACACTAACACAAGTGCGAAAAGTGGTTTTTCAACACTAACACAAGTGCGAAAAGTGTTTTTTCCACACTAATACAAGTGCAAAAGTGGTTTCCTACACCAACACAAGTGCGAAAAGTGGTTTTTCAATACTAACTCAAGTGCGAAAAGTGGTTTTTCAACACTAACACAAGTGCGAAAAGTGTTTTTTCCACACTAATACAAGTGCAAAAGTGGTTTCCTGCACCAACACAAGTGCGAAAAGTGGTTTTTCAACACTAACACAAGTGCGAAAAGTGGTTTTTCAACACTAACACAAGTGCGAAAAGTGGTTTTTCAACACTAACACAAGTGCGAAAAGTGTTTTTTCCACACTAATACAAGTGCAAAAGTGGTTTCCTGCACCAACACAAGTGCGAAAAGTGATTTTTCAACACTAACACAAGTGCAAAAAGTGGTTTTTCAACACTAACACAAGTGCAAAAAGTGTTTTTTCCACACTCATACAAGTGCAAAAGTGGTTTCCTGCACCACACAAGTGCGAAAAGTGGTTTTTCAACACTAACACAAGTGCGAAAAGTGTTTTTTCCACACTAATACAAGTGCAAAAGTGGTTTCCTGCACCAACACAAGTGCGAAAAGTGGTTTTTCAACACTAACACAAGTGCGAAAAGTTGTTTTTCAACACTAACACAAGTGCGAAAAGTGTTTTTTCCACACTAATACAAGTGCAAAAGTGGTTTCCTGCACCAACACAAGTGCGAAAAGTGGTTTTTCAACACTAACACAAGTGCGAAAAGTGGTTTTTCAACACTAACACAAGTGCGAAAAGTGGTTTTTCAACACCAACACAAGTGCGAAAAGTGTTTTTTCCACACTAATACAAGTGAAAAAGTGGTTTCCTGCACCAACACAAGTGCGAAAAGTGGTTTTTCAACACTAACACAAGTGCGAAAAGTGGTTTTTCAACACTAACACAAGTGTGAAAAGTGGTTTTTCAACACTATCACAAGTGCAAAAAGTGTTTTTTCCACACTAATACAAGTGCAAAAGTGGTTTCCTGCACCAACACAAGTGCGAAAAGTGGTTTTTCAACACTAACACAAGTGCGAAAAGTGGTTTTTCAACACTAACACAAGTGCGAAACGTGGTTTTTCAACACTATCACAAGTGCAAAAAGTGTTTTTTCCACCCTAATACAAGTGCAAAAGTGGTTTCCTGCACCAACACAAGTGCGATAAGTGGTTTTTCAACACTAACACAAGTGCGAAAAGTGTTTTTTCAACACTAACACAAGTGTGAAAAGTGGTTTTTCAACACTAACACAAGTGCGAAAAGTGTTTTTTCCACACTAATACAAGTGCAAAAGTGGTTTACTGCACCAACACAAGTGCGAAAAGTGGTTTTTCAACACTAACACAAGTGCGAAAAGTGGTTTTTCAACACTAACACAAGTGCGAAAAGTGGTTTTTCAACACTAACACAAGTGCGAAAAGTGTTTTTTCCACACTAATACAAGTGCAAAAGTGGTTTCCTGCACCAACACAAGTGCGAAAAGTGGTTTTTCAACACTAACACAAGTGCGAAAAGTGTTTTTTCCACACTAATACAAGTGCAAAAGTGGTTTCCTGCACCAACACAAGTGCGAAAAGTGGTTTTTCAACACTAACACAAGTGCGAAAAGTGGTTTTTCAACACTAACACAAGTGCGAAAAGTGTTTTTTCCACACTAATACAAGTGCAAAAGTGGTTTCCTGCACCAACACAAGTGCGAAAAGTGGTTTTTCAACACTAACACAAGTGCGAAAAGTGGTTTTTCAACACTAACACAAGTGCGAAAAGTGGTTTTTCAACACTAACACAAGTGCGAAAAGTGTTTTTTCCACACTAATACAAGTGCAAAAGTGGTTTCCTGCACCAACACAAGTGCGAAAAGTGGTTTTTCAACACTAACTCAAGTGCGAAAAGTGGTTTTTCAACACTAACACAAGTGCGAAAAGTGGTTTTTCAACACTAACACAAGTGCGAAAAGTGTTTTTTCCACACTAATACAAGTGCAAAAGTGGTTTCCTGCACCAACACAAGTGCGAAAAGTGGTTTTTCAACACTAACACAAGTGCGAAAAGTGGTTTTTCAACACTAACACAAGTGCGAAAAGTGGTTTTTCAACACTAACACAAGTGCGAAAAGTGTTTTTTCCACACTAATACAAGTGCAAAAGTGGTTTCCTGCACCAACACAAGTGCGAAAAGTGATTTTTCAACACTAACACAAGTGCAAAAAGTGGTTTTTCAACACTAACACAAGTGCGAAAAGTGGTTTTTCAACACTAACACAAGTGCGAAAAGTGTTTTTTCCACACTAATACAAGTGCAAAAGTGGTTTCCTGCACCAACACAAGTGCGAAAAGTGGTTTTTCAACACTAACACAAGTGCGAAAAGTGGTTTTTC
Organism: Myxine glutinosa; assembly: GCF_964187855.1. Lineage (NCBI taxonomy): Eukaryota > Metazoa > Chordata > Myxini > Myxiniformes > Myxinidae > Myxine > Myxine glutinosa. The sequence continues at coordinate 120,829 of NW_027617012.1, forward strand.
AACACTAACACAAGAGCGAAAAGTGGTTTTTCAACACTAACACAAGTGCGAAAAGTGTTTTTTCCACACTAATACAACTGCAAAAGTGGTTTCCTGCACTAACACAATTGCAAAAAGTGGTTTTTCAACACTAACACAAGTGCGAAAAGTGGTTTTTCAACACTAACACAAGTGCGAAAAGTGGTTTTTCAACACTAACACAAGTGCGAAAAGTGTTTTTTCCACACTAATACAAGTGCAAAAGTGGTTTCCTGCACCAACACAAGTGCGAAAAGTGGTTTTTCAACACTAACTCAAGTGCAAAAAGTGGTTTTTCAACACTAACACAAGTGCGAAAAGTGGTTTTTCAACACTAATACAAGTGCAAATGTGGTTTCCTGCACCAACACAAGTGCGAAAAGTGGTTTTTCATCACTAACACAAGTGCGATAAGTGGTTTTTCAACACTAACACAAGTGCCAAAAGTGGTTTTTCAACACTATCACAAGTGCAAAAAGTGTTTTTTCCACACTAATACAAGTGCAAATGTGGTTTCCTGTACCAACACAAGTGCGAAAAGTGGTTTTTCAACACTAACACAAGTGCAAAAAGTGGTTTTTCAACACTAACACAAGTGCGAAAAGTGGTTTTTCAACACTAACACAACTGCGAAAAGTGTTTTTTCCACACTAATACAACTGCAAAAGTGGTTTCCTGCACCAACACAAGTGCGAAAAGTGGTTTTTCAACACTAACACAAGTGCGAAAAGTGGTTTTTCAACACTAACACAAGTGCGAAAAGTGTTTTTTCCACACTAATACAAGTGCAAAAGTGGTTTCCTGCACCAACACAAGTGCGAAAAGTGGTTTTTCAACACTAACACAAGTGCGAAAAGTGGTTTTTCAACACTAACACAAGTGCGAAAAGTGGTTTTTCAACACTAATACAAGTGCAAAAGTGGTTTCCTGCACCAACACAAGTGCAAAAAGTGGTTTTTCAACACTAACACAAGTGCGAAAAGTGGTTTTTCAACACTAACACAACTGCGAAAAGTGGTTTTTCAACACTACCACAAGTGCGAAAAGTGTTTTTTCCACACTAATACAAGTGCAAAAGTGGTTTCCTGCACCAACACAAGTGTGAAAAGAGGTTTTTCAACACTAACACAAGTGCGAAAAGTGATTTTTCAACACTAACAAGTGCGAAAAGTGTTTTTCCACACTAATACAAGTGCAAAAGTGGTTTCCTGCACCAACACAAGTGCGAAAAGTGTTTTTTCAACACTAACACAAGTGCGAAAAGTGGTTTTTCAACACTAACACAAGTGCGAAAAGTGTTTTTTCCACACTAATACAAGTGCAAAAGTGGTTTCCTGCACCAACACAAGTGCGAAAAGTGGTTTTTCAACACTAACACAAGTGCGAAAAGTGGTTTTTCAACACTAACACAAGTGCGAAAAGTGGTTTTTCAACACTAACACAAGTGCGAAAAGTGTTTTTTCCACACTAATACAAGTGCAAAAGTGGTTTCCTGCACCAACACAAGTGCGAAAAGTGATTTTTCAACACTAACACAAGTGCAAAAAGTGGTTTTTCAACACTAACACAAGTGCAAAAAGTGTTTTTTCCACACTCATACAAGTGCAAAAGTGGTTTCCTGCACCACACAAGTGCGAAAAGTGGTTTTTCAACACTAACACAAGTGCGAAAAGTGTTTTTTCCACACTAATACAAGTGCAAAAGTGGTTGCCTGCACCAACACAAGTGCGAAAAGTGGTTTTTCAACACTAACACAAGTGCGAAAAGTGGTTTTTCAACACTAACACAAGTGCGAAAAGTGTTTTTTCCACACTAATACAAGTGCAAAAGTGGTTTCCTGCACCAACACAAGTGCGAAAAGTGGTTTTTCAACACTAACACAAGTGCGAAAAGTGGTTTTTCAACACTAACACAAGTGCGAAAAGTGGTTTTTCAACACCAACACAAGTGCGAAAAGTGTTTTTTCCACACTAATACAAGTGAAAAAGTGGTTTCCTGCACCAACACAAGTGCGAAAAGTGGTTTTTCAACACTAACACAAGTGCGAAAAGTGGTTTTTCAACACTAACACAAGTGTGAAAAGTGGTTTTTCAACACTATCACAAGTGCAAAAAGTGTTTTTTCCACACTAATACAAGTGCAAAAGTGGTTTCCTGCACCAACACAAGTGCGAAAAGTGGTTTTTCAACACTAACACAAGTGCGAAAAGTGGTTTTTCAACACTAACACAAGTGCGAAAAGTGGTTTTTCAACACTATCACAAGTGCAAAAAGTGTTTTTTCCACCCTAATACAAGTGCAAAAGTGGTTTCCTGCACCAACACAAGTGCGAAAAGTGGTTTTTCAACACTAACACAAGTGCGAAAAGTGTTTTTTCAACACTAACACAAGTGTGAAAAGTGGTTTTTCAACACTAACACAAGTGCGAAAAGTGTTTTTTCCACACTAATACAAGTGCAAAAGTGGTTTCCTGCACCAACACAAGTGCGAAAAGTGGTTTTTCAACACTAACACAAGTGCGAAAAGTGGTTTTTCAACACTAACACAAGTGCGAAAAGTGGTTTTTCAACACTAACACAAGTGCGAAAAGTGTTTTTTCCACACTAATACAAGTGCAAAAGTGGTTTCCTGCACCAACACAAGTGCGAAAAGTGGTTTTTCAACACTAACACAAGTGCGAAAAGTGTTTTTTCCACACTAATACAAGTGCAAAAGTGGTTTCCTGCACCAACACAAGTGCGAAAAGTGGTTTTTCAACACTAACACAAGTGCGAAAAGTGGTTTTTCAACACTAACACAAGTGCGAAAAGTGTTTTTTCCACACTAATACAAGTGCAAAAGTGGTTTCCTGCACCAACACAAGTGCGAAAAGTGGTTTTTCAACACTAACACAAGTGCGAAAAGTGGTTTTTCAACACTAACACAAGTGCGAAAAGTGGTTTTTCAACACTAACACAAGTGCGAAAAGTGTTTTTTCCACACTAATACAAGTGCAAAAGTGGTTTCCTGCACCAACACAAGTGCGAAAAGTGGTTTTTCAACACTAACTCAAGTGCGAAAAGTGGTTTTTCAACACTAACACAAGTGCGAAAAGTGGTTTTTCAACACTAACACAAGTGCGAAAAGTGTTTTTTCCACACTAATACAAGTGCAAAAGTGGTTTCCTGCACCAACACAAGTGCGAAAAGTGGTTTTTCAACACTAACACAAGTGTGAAAAGTGGTTTTTCAACACTAACACAAGTGCGAAAAGTGGTTTTTCAACACTAACACAAGTGCGAAAAGTGTTTTTTCCACACTAATACAAGTGCAAAAGTGGTTTCCTGCACCAACACAAGTGCGAAAAGTGATTTTTCAACACTAACACAAGTGCAAAAAGTGGTTTTTCAACACTAACACAAGTGCGAAAAGTGGTTTTTCAACACTAACACAAGTGCGAAAAGTGTTTTTTCCACACTAATACAAGTGCAAAAGTGGTTTCCTGCACCAACACAAGTGCGAAAAGTGGTTTTTCAACACTAACACAAGTGCAAAAAGTGGTTTTTCAACACTAACACAAGAGCGAAAAGTGGTTTTTCAACACTAACACAAGTGCGAAAAGTGTTTTTTCCACACTAATACAACTGCAAAAGTGGTTTCCTGCACTAACACAATTGCAAAAAGTGGTTTTTCAACACTAACACAAGTGCGAAAAGTGGTTTTTCAACACTAACACAAGTGCGAAAAGTGGTTTTTCAACACTAACACAAGTGCGAAAAGTGTTTTTTCCACACTAATACAAGTGCAAAAGTGGTTTCCTGCACCAACACAAGTGCGAAAAGTGGTTTTTCAACACTAAATCAAGTGCAAAAAGTGGTTTTTCAACACTAACACAAGTGCGAAAAGTGGTTTTTCAACACTAATACAAGTGCAAATGTGGTTTCCTGCACCAACACAGGTGCGAAAAGTGGTTTTTCAACACTAACACAAGTGCGATAAGTGGTTTTTCAACACTAACACAAGTGCCAAAAGTGGTTTTTCAACACTATCACAAGTGCAAAAAGTGTTTTTTCCACACTAATACAAGTGCAAATGTGGTTTCCTGTACCAACACAAGTGCGAAAAGTGGTTTTTCAACACTAACACAAGTGCAAAAAGTGGTTTTTCAACACTAACACAAGTGCGAAAAGTGGTTTTTCAACACTAACACAAGTGCGAAAAGTGTTTTTTCCACACTAATACAACTGCAAAAGTGGTTTCCTGCACCAACACAAGTGCGAAAAGTGGTTTTTCAACACTAACACAAGTGCGAAAAGTGGTTTTTCAACACTAACACAAGTGCGAAAAGTGTTTTTTCCACACTAATACAAGTGCAAAAGTGGTTTCCTGCACCAACACAAGTGCGAAAAGTGGTTTTTCAACACTAACACAAGTGCGAAAAGTGGTTTTTCAACACTAACACAAGTGCGAAAAGTGGTTTTTCAACACTAATACAAGTGCAAAAGTGGTTTCCTGCACCAACACAAGTGCAAAAAGTGGTTTTTCAACACTAACACAAGTGCGAAAAGTGGTTTTTCAACACTAACACAACTGCGAAAAGTGGTTTTTCAACACTACCACAAGTGCGAAAAGTGTTTTTTCCACACTAATACAAGTGCAAAAGTGGTTTCCTGCACCAACACAAGTGTGAAAAGAGGTTTTTCAACACTAACACAAGTGCGAAAAGTGATTTTTCAACACTAACACAAGTGCAAAAAGTGGTTTTTCAACACTAACACAAGTGCAAAAAGTGTTTTTTCCACACTAATACAAGTGCAAATGTGGTTTCCTGCACCAACACAAGTGCGAAAAGTGGTTTTTCAACACTAACACAAGTGCGATAAGTGGTTTTTCAACACTAACACAAGTGCCAAAAGTGGTTTTTCAACACTATCACAAGTGCAAAAAGTGTTTTTTCCACACTAATACAAGTGCAAATGTGGTTTCCTGCACCAACACAAGTGCGAAAAGTGGTTTTTCAACACTAACACAAGTGCAAAAAGTGGTTTTTCAACACTAACACAAGTGCGAAAAGTGGTTTTTCAACACTAACACAAGTGCGAAAAGTGTTTTTTCCACACTAATACAAGTGCAAAAGTGGTTTCCTGCACCAACACAAGTGCGAAAAGTGGTTTTTCAACACTAACACAAGTGCGAAAAGTGGTTTTTCAACACTAACACAAGTGCGAAAAGTGTTTTTTCCACACTAATACAAGTGCAAAAGTGGTTTCCTGCACCAACACAAGTGCGAAAAGTGGTTTTTCAACACTAACACAAGTGCGAAAAGTGGTTTTTCAACACTAACACAAGTGCGAAAAGTGGTTTTTCAACACTAATACAAGTGCAAAAGTGGTTTCCTGCACCAACACAAGTGCAAAAAGTGGTTTTTCAACACTAACACAAGTGCGAAAAGTGGTTTTTCAACACTAACACAACTGCGAAAAGTGGTTTTTCAACACTAACACAAGTGCGAAAAGTGTTTTTTCCACACTAATACAAGTGCAAAAGTGGTTTCCTGCACCAACACAAGTGTGAAAAGAGGTTTTTCAACACTAACACAAGTGCAAAAGTGGTTTCCTGCACCAACACAAGTGTGAAAAGAGGTTTTTCAACACTAACACAAGTGTGAAAAGTGGTTTTTCAACACTATCACAAGTGCAAAAATTGTTTTTTCCACACTAACAAGTGCAAAAGTGGTTTCCTGCACCAACACAAGTGCGAAAAGTGGTTTTTCAACACTAACACAAGTGCGAAAAGTGGTTTTTCAACACTAACACAAGTGCGAAAAGTGGTTTTTCAACACTAACACAAGTGCGAAAAGTGTTTTTTCCACACTAATACAAGTGCAAAAGTGGTTTCCTGCACCAACACAAGTGCGAAAAGTGGTTTTTCAACACTAACACAAGTGCGAAAAGTGGTTTTTCAACACTAACACAAGTGCGAAAAGTGGTTTTTCAACACCAACACAAGTGCGAAAAGTGTTTTTTCCACACTAATACAAGTGAAAAAGTGGTTTCCTGCACCAACACAAGTGCGAAAAGTGGTTTTTCAACACTAACACAAGTGCAAAAAGTGGTTTTTCAACACTAACACAAGTGCAAAAAGTGTTTTTTCCACACTAATACAAGTGCAAAAGTGGTTTCCTGCACCACTCAAGTGCGAAAAGTGGTTTTTCAACACTAACACAAGTGCGAAAAGTGTTTTTTCCACACTAATACAAGTGCAAAAGTGGTTTCCTGCACCAACACAAGTGCGAAAAGTGGTTTTTCAACACTAACACAAGTGCGAAAAGTGGTTTTTCAACACTAACACAAGTGCGAAAAGTGGTTTTTCCACACTAATACAAGTGCAAAAGTGGTTTCCTGCACCAACACAAGTGCGAAAAGTGGTTTTTCAACACTAACACAAGTGCGAAAAGTGGTTTTTCAACACTAACACAAGTGCAAAAAGTGGTTTTTCAACACTAACACAAGTGCGAAAAGTGTTTTTTCCACACTAATACAAGTGCAAAAGTGGTTTCCTGCACCAACACAAGTGCGAAAAGTGGTTTTTCAACACTAACTCAAGTGCGAAAAGTGGTTTTTCAACACTAACACAATTGCGAAAAGTGGTTTTTCAACACTAACACAAGTGCGAAAAGTGTTTTTTCCACACTAATACAAGTGCAAAAGTGGTTTCCTGCACCAACACAAGTGCGAAAAGTGGTTTTTCAACACTAACACAAGTGCGAAAAGTGGTTTTTCAACACTAACACAAGTGCGAAAAGTGGTTTTTAAACACTAACACAAGTGCGAAAAGTGTTTTTTCCACACTAATACAAGTGCAAAAGTGGTTTCCTGCACCAACACAAGTGCGAAAAGTGATTTTTCAACACTAACACAAGTGCAAAAAGTGGTTTTTCAACACTAACACAAGTGCAAAAAGTGTTTTTTCCACACTAATACAAGTGCAAATGTGGTTTCCTGCACCAACACAAGTGCGAAAAGTGGTTTTTCAACACTAACACAAGTGCGAAAAGTGGTTTTTCAACACTAACACAAGTTCCAAAAGTGGTTTTTCAACACTATCGCAAGTGCAAAAAGTGTTTTTTCCACACTAATACAAGTGCAAATGTGGTTTCCTGCACCAACACAAGTGCGAAATGTGGTTTTTCAACACTAACACAAGTGCAAAAAGTGGTTTTTCAACACTAACACAAGTGCGAAAAGTGGTTTTTCAACACTAACACAAGTGTGAAAAGTGTTTTTTCCACACTAATACAACTGCAAAAGTGGTTTCCTGCACCAACACAAGTGCGAAAAGTGGTTTTTCAACACTAACACAAGTGCGAAAAGTGGTTTTTCAACACTAACACAAGTGCGAAAAGTGTTTTTTCCACAATAATACAAGTGCAAAAGTGGTTTCCTGCAACAACACAAGTGCGAAAAGTGGTTTTTCAACACTAACACAAGTGCGAAAAGTGGTTTTTCAACACTAACACAAGTGCGAAAAGTGGTTTTTCAACACTAACACAAGTGCGAAAAGTGTTTTTTCCACACTAATACAAGTGCAAAAGTGGTTTCCTGCACCAACACAAGTGCGAAAAGTGGTTTTTCAACACAAACACAAGTGCGAAAAGTGGTTTTTCAACACTAACACAACTGCGAAAAGTGGTTTTTCAACACTAACACAAGTGCGAAAAGTGGTTTTTCAACACTAACACAACTGCGAAAAGTGTTTTTTCCACACTAATACAACTGCAAAAGTGGTTTCCTGCACCAACACAAGTGCGAAAAGTGGTTTTTCAACACTAACACAAGTGCGAAAAGTGGTTTTTCAACACTAACACAAGTGCGAAAAGTGGTTTTTCAACACTAACACAAGTGCGAAAAGTGGTTTTTAAACACTAACACAAGTGCGAAAAGTGTTTTTTCCACACTAATACAAGTGCAAAAGTGGTTTCCTGCACCAACACAAGTGCAAAAAGTGGTTTTTCAACACTAACACAAGTGCGAAAAGTGGTTTTTCAACACTAACACAAGTGCGAAAAGAGGTTTTTCAACACAATCACAAGTGCAAAAAGTGTTTTTTCCACACTTATACAAGTGCAAAAGTGGTTTCCTGCACCAATACAAGTGCGAAAAGTGGTTTTTCAACACTAACACAAGTGCGAAAAGTGGTTTTTCAACACTAACAAGTGCGAAAAGTGTTTTTTCCACACTAATACAAGTGCAAAAGTGGTTTCCTGCACCAACACAAGTGCGAAAAGTGGTTTTTCAACACTAACACAAGTGCGAAAAGTGGTTTTTCAACGCTAACACAAGTGCGAAAAGTGGTTTTTCAACACTAACACAAGTGCGAAAAGTGTTTTTTCCACACTAATACAAGTGCAAAAGTGGTTTCCTGCACCAACACAAGTGCGAAAAGTGGTTTTTCAACACTAACATAAGTGCGAAATGTGGTTTTTCACCACTAAAACAAGTGTGAAAAGTGGTTTTTCAACACTAACACAAGTGCGAAAAGTGTTTTTTCAACACTAACACAAGTGCGAAAAGTGTTTTTTCCACACTAATACAACTGCAAAAGTGGTTTCCTGCACTAACACAATTGCGAAAAGTGGTTTTTCAACACAAACACAAGTGCGAAAAGTGGTTTTTCAACACTAACACAAGTGCGAAAAGTGTTTTTTCCACACTAATACAAGTGCAAAAGTGGTTTCCTGCACCAACACAAGTGCGAAAAGTGGTTTTTCAACACTAACACAAGTGCGAAAAGTGGTTTTTCAACACTAACACAAGAGCGAAAAGTGGTTTTTCAACACTAACACAAGTGCGAAAAGTGTTTTTTCCACACTAATACAACTGCAAAAGTGGTTTCCTGCACTAACACAATTGCGAAAAGTGGTTTTTCAACACTAACACAAGTGCGAAAAGTGGTTTTTCAACACTAACACAAGTGCGAAAAGTGGTTTTTCAACACTAACACAAGTGCGAAAAGTGTTTTTTCCACACTAATACAAGTGCAAAAGTGGTTTCCTGCACCAACACAAGTGCGAAAAGTGGTTTTTCAACACTAACTCAAGTGCAAAAAGTGGTTTTTCAACACTAACACAAGTGCGAAAAGTGGTTTTTCAACACTAACACAAGTGCGAAAAGTGTTTTTTCCACACTAATACAAGTGCAAGAGTGGTTTCCTGCACCAACACAAGTGCGAAAAGTGGTTTTTCAACACTAACACAAGTGCGAAAAGTGGTTTTTCAACACTAACACAAGTGCGAAAAGTGGTTTTTCAACACTAACACAAGTGCGAAAAGTGTTTTTTCCACACTAATACAAGTGCAAAAGTGGTTTCCTGCACCAACACAAGTGCGAAAAGTGATTTTTCAACACTAACACAAGTGCAAAAAGTGGTTTTTCAACACTAACACAAGTGCAAAAAGTGTTTTTTCCACACTAATACAAGTGCAAATGTGGTTTCCTGCACCAACACAAGTGCGAAAAGTGGTTTTTCAACACTAACACAAGTGCGATAAGTGGTTTTTCAACACTAACACAAGTGCCAAAAGTGGTTTTTCAACACTATCACAAGTGCAAAAAGTGTTTTTTCCACACTAATACAAGTGCAAATGTGGTTTCCTGCACCAACACAAGTGCGAAAAGTGGTTTTTCAACTCTAACACAAGTGCAAAAAGTGGTTTTTCAACACTAACACAAGTGCGAAAAGTGGTTTTTCAACACTAACACAAGTGTGAAAAGTGTTTTTTCCACACTAATACAACTGCAAAAGTGGTTTCCTGCACCAACACAAGTGCGAAAAGTGGTTTTTCAACACTAACACAAGTGCGAAAAGTGGTTTTTCAACACTAACACAAGTGCGAAAAGTGTTTTTTCCACACTAATACAAGTGCAAAAGTGGTTTCCTGCACCAACACAAGTGCGAAAAGTGGTTTTTCAACACTAACACAAGTGCGAAAAGTGGTTTTTCAACACTAACACAAGTGCGAAAAGTGGTTTTTCAACACTAATACAAGTGCAAAAGTGGTTTCCTGCACCAACACCAGTGCAAAAAGTGGTTTTTCAACACTAACGCAAGTGCGAAAAGTGGTTTTTCAACACTAACACAACTGCGAAAAGTGGTTTTTCAACACTAACACAAGTGCGAAAAGTGTTTTTTCCACACTAATACAAGTGCAAAAGTGGTTTCCTGCACCAACACAAGTGCGAAAAGTGGTTTTTCAACACTAACACAAGTGCGAAAAGTGGTTTTTCAACACTAACACAAGAGCGAAAAGTGGTTTTTCAACACTAACACAAGTGCGAAAAGTGTTTTTTCCACACTAATACAACTGTAAAAGTGGTTTCCTGCACTAACACAATTGCGAAAAGTGGTTTTTCAACACTAACACAAGTGCGAAAAGTGGTTTTTCAACACTAACACAAGTGCGAAAAGTGGTTTTTCAACACTAACACAAGTGCGAAAAGTGTTTTTTCCACACTAATACAAGTGCAAAAGTGGTTTCCTGCACCAACACAAGTGCAAAAAGTGGTTTTTCAACACTAACTCAAGTGCAAAAAGTGGTTTTTCAACACTAACACAAGTGCGAAAAGTGGTTTTTCAACACCAACACAAGTGCGAAAAGTGTTTTTTCCACACTAATACAAGTGCAAAAGTGGTTTCCTGCACCAACACAAGTGCGAAAAGTGGTTTTTCAACACTAACACAAGTGCGAAAAGTGGTTTTTCAACACTAACACAAGTGCGAAAAGTGGTTTTTCAACACTAACACAAGTGCGAAAAGTGTTTTTTCCACACTAATACAAGTGCAAAAGTGGTTTCCTGCACCAACACAAGTGCGAAAAGTGATTTTTCAACACTAACACAAGTGCAAAAAGTGGTTTTTCAACACTAACACAAGTGCAAAAAGTGTTTTTTCCACACTAATACAAGTGCAAATGTGGTTTCCTGCACCAACACAAGTGCGAAAAGTGGTTTTTCAACACTAACACAAGTGCGATAAGTGGTTTTTCAACACTAACACAAGTGCCAAAAGTGGTTTTTCAACACTATCACAAGTGCAAAAAGTGTTTTTTCCACACTAATACAAGTGCAAATGTGGTTTCCTGCACCAACACAAGTGCGAAAAGTGGTTTTTCAACTCTAACACAAGTGCAAAAAGTGGTTTTTCAACACTAACACAAGTGCGAAAAGTGGTTTTTCAACACTAACACAAGTGCGAAAAGTGTTTTTTCCACACTAATACAACTGCAAAAGTGGTTTCCTGCACCAACACAAGTGCGAAAAGTGGTTTTTCAACACTAACACAAGTGCGAAAAGTGGTTTTTCAACACTAAAACAAGTGCGAAAAGTGTTTTTTCCACACTAATACAAGTGCAAAAGTGGTTTCCTGCACCAACACAAGTGCGAAAAGTGGTTTTTCAACACTAACACAAGTGCGAAAAGTGGTTTTTCAACACTAACACAAGTGCGAAAAGTGGTTTTTCAACACTAATACAAGTGCAAAAGTGGTTTCCTGCACCAACACAAGTGCAAAAAGTGGTTTTTCAACACTAACACAAGTGCGAAAAGTGGTTTTTCAACACTAACACAACTGCGAAAAGTGGTTTTTCAACACTAACACAAGTGCGAAAAGTGTTTTTTCCACACTAATACAAGTGCAAAAGTGGTTTCCTGCACCAACACAAGTGTGAAAAGAGGTTTTTCAACACTAACACAAGTGCGAAAAGTGATTTTTCAACACTAACAAGTGCGAAAAGTGTTTTTCCACACTAATACAAGTGCAAAAGTGGTTTCCTGCACCAACACAAGTGCGAAAAGTGTTTTTTCAACACTAACACAAGTGCGAAAAGTGGTTTTTCAACACTAACACAAGTGCAAAAAGTGTTTTTTCCACACTAATACAAGTGCAAAAGTGGTTTCCTGCACCAACACAAGTGCGAAAAGTGGTTTTTCAACACTAACACAAGTGCGAAAAGTGGTTTTTCAACACTAACACAAGTGCGAAAAGTGGTTTTTCAACACCAACACAAGTGCGAAAAGTGTTTTTTCCACACTAATACAAGTGAAAAAGTGGTTTCCTGCACCAACACAAGTGCGAAAAGTGGTTTTTCAACACTAACACAAGTGCGAAAAGTGGTTTTTCAACACTAACACAAGTGTGAAAAGTGGTTTTTCAACACTATCACAAGTGCAAAAAGTGTTTTTTCCACACTAATACAAGTGCAAAAGTGGTTTCCTGCACCAACACAAGTGCGAAAAGTGGTTTTTCAACACTAACACAAGTGCGAAAAGTGGTTTTTCAACACTAACACAAGTGCGAAAAGTGGTTTTTCAACACTATCACAAGTGCAAAAAGTGTTTTTTCCACACTAATACAAGTGCAAAAGTGGTTTCCTGCACCAACACAAGTGCGAAAAGTGGTTTTTCAACACTAACACAAGTGCGAAAAGTGGTTTTTCAACACTAACACAAGTGCGAAAAGTGGTTTTTCAACACTAACACAAGTGCGAAAAGTGTTTTTTCCACACTAATACAAGTGCAAAAGTGGTTTCCTGCACCAACACAAGTGCGAAAAGTGGTTTTTCAACACTAACACAAGTGCGAAAAGTGTTTTTTCCACACTAATACAAGTGCAAAAGTGGTTTCCTGCACCAACACAAGTGCGATAAGTGGTTTTTCAACACTAACACAAGTGCGAAAAGTGGTTTTTCAACACTAACACAAGTGCGAAAAGTGGTTTTTCAACACTAACACAAGTGCGAAAAGTGTTTTTTCCACACTAATACAAGTGCAAAAGTGGTTTCCTACACCAACACAAGTGCGAAAAGTGGTTTTTCAACACTAACTCAAGTGCGAAAAGTGGTTTTTCAACACTAACACAAATGCGAAAAGTGTTTTTTCCACACTAATACAAGTGCAAAAGTGGTTTCCTGCACCAACACAAGTGCGAAAAGTGGTTTTTCAACACTAACACAAGTGCGAAAAGTGGTTTTTCAACACTAACACAAGTGCGAAAAGTGGTTTTTCAACACTAACACAAGTGCGAAAAGTGTTTTTTCCACACTAATTCAAGTGCAAAAGTGGTTTCCTGCACCAACACAAGTGCGAAAAGTGATTTTTCAACACTAACACAAGTGCAAAAAGTGGTTTTTCAACACTAAAACAAGTGCAAAAAGTGTTTTTTCCACACTAATACAAGTGCAAAAGTGGTTTCCTGCACCACACAAGTGCGAAAAGTGGTTTTTCAACATTAACACAAGTGCGAAAAGTGTTTTTTCCACACTAATACAAGTGCAAAAGTGGTTTCCTGCACCAACACAAGTGCTAAAAGTGGTTTTTCAACACTAACACAATTGCGAAAAGTGGTTTTTCAACACTAACACAAGTGCGAAAAGTGTTTTTTCCACACTAATACAAGTGCAAAAGTGGTTTCCTGCACCAACACAAGTGCGAAAAGTGGTTTTTCAACACTAACACAAGTGCGAAAAGTGGTTTTTCAACACTAACACAAGTGCGAAAAGTGGTTTTTCAACACTAACACAAGTGCGAAAAGTGTTTTTTCCACACTAATACAAGTGCAAAAGTGGTTTCCTGCACCAACACAAGTGCGAAAAGTGGTTTTTCAACACTAACTCAAGTGCGAAAAGTGGTTTTTCAACACTAACACAATTGCGAAAAGTGGTTTTTCAACACTAACACAAGTGCGAAAAGTGTTTTTTCCACACTAATACAAGTGCAAAAGTGGTTTCCTGCACCAACACAAGTGCGAAAAGTGGTTTTTCAACACTAACACAAGTGCGAAAAGTGGTTTTTCAACACTAACACAAGTGCGAAAAGTGGTTTTTAAACACTAACACAAGTGCGAAAAGTGTTTTTTCCACACTAATACAAGTGCAAAAGTGGTTTCCTGCACCAACACAAGTGCGAAAAGTGATTTTTCAACACTAACACAAGTGCAAAAAGTGGTTTTTCAACACTAACACAAGTGCAAAAAGTGTTTTTTCCACACTAATACAAGTGCAAATGTGGTTTCCTGCACCAACACAAGTGCGAAAAGTGGTTTTTCAACACTAACACAAGTGCGAAAAGTGGTTTTTCAACACTAACACAAGTGCCAAAAGTGGTTTTTGAACACTATCGCAAGTGCAAAAAGTGTTTTTTCCACACTAATACAAGTGCAAATGTGGTTTCCTGCACCAACACAAGTGCGAAAAGTGGTTTTTCAACACTAACACAAGTGCAAAAAGTGGTTTTTCAACACTAACACAAGTGCGAAAAGTGGTTTTTCAACACTAACACAAGTGTGAAAAGTGTTTTTTCCACACTAATACAACTGCAAAAGTGGTTTCCTGCACCAACACAAGTGCGAAAAGTGGTTTTTCAACACTAACACAAGTGCGAAAAGTGGTTTTTCAACACTAACACAAGTGCGAAAAGTGTTTTTTTCCACACTAATACAAGTGCAAAAGTGGTTTCCTGCAACAACACAAGTGCGAAAAGTGGTTTTTCAACACTAACACAAGTGCGAAAAGTGGTTTTTCAACACTAACACAAGTGCGAAAAGTGGTTTTTCAACACTAACACAAGTGCGAAAAGTGTTTTTTCCACACTAATACAAGTGCAAAAGTGGTTTCCTGCACCAACACAAGTGCGAAAAGTGGTATTTCAACACTAACACAAGTGCGAAAAGTGGTTTTTCAACACTAACACAAGTGCGAAAAGTGTTTTTTCCACACTAATACAAGTGCAAAAGTGGTTTCCTGCACCAACACAAGTGCGAAAAGTGGTTTTTCAACACTAACACAAGTGCGAAAAGTGGTTTTTCAACACTAACACAAGTGCGAAAAGTGGTTTTTCAACACTAACACAAGTGCGAAAAGTGTTTTTTCCACACTAATACAAGTGCAAAAGTGGTTTCCTGCACCAACACAAGTGCGAAAAGTGATTTTTCAACACTAACACAAGTGCAAAAAGTGGTTTTTCAACACTAACACAAGTGCAAAAAGTGTTTTTTCCACACTAATACAAGTGCAAATGTGGTTTCCTGCACCAACACAAGTGCGAAAAGTGGTTTTTCAACACTAACACAAGTGCGATAAGTGGTTTTTCAACACTAACACAAGTGCCAAAAGTGGTTTTTCAACACTATCACAAGTGCAAAAAGTGTTTTTTCCACACTAATACAAGTGCAAATGTGGTTTCCTGCACCAACACAAGTGCGAAAAGTGGTTTTTCAACTCTAACACAAGTGCAAAAAGTGGTTTTTCAACACTAACACAAGTGCGAAAAGTGGTTTTTCAACACTAACACAAGTGTGAAAAGTGTTTTTTCCACACTAATACAACTGCAAAAGTGGTTTCCTGCACCAACACAAGTGCGAAAAGTGGTTTTTCAACACTAACACAAGTGCGAAAAGTGGTTTTTCAACACTAACACAAGTGCGAAAAGTGTTTTTTCCACACTAATACAAGTGCAAAAGTGGTTTCCTGCACCAACACAAGTGCGAAAAGTGGTTTTTCAACACTAACACAAGTGCGAAAAGTGGTTTTTCAACACTAACACAAGTGCGAAAAGTGGTTTTTCAACACTAATACAAGTGCAAAAGTGGTTTCCTGCACCAACACCAGTGCAAAAAGTGGTTTTTCAACACTAACGCAAGTGCGAAAAGTGGTTTTTCAACACTAACACAACTGCGAAAAGTGGTTTTTCAACACTAACACAAGTGCGAAAAGTGTTTTTTCCACACTAATACAAGTGCAAAAGTGGTTTCCTGCACCAACACAAGTGCGAAAAGTGGTTTTTCAACACTAACACAAGTGCGAAAAGTGGTTTTTCAACACTAACACAAGAGCGAAAAGTGGTTTTTCAACACTAACACAAGTGCGAAAAGTGTTTTTCCACACTAATACAACTGTAAAAGTGGTTTCCTGCACTAACACAATTGCGAAAAGTGGTTTTTCAACACTAACACAAGTGCGAAAAGTGGTTTTTCAACACTAACACAAGTGCGAAAAGTGTTTTTCAACACTAACACAAGTGCGAAAAGTGTTTTTTCCACACTAATACAAGTGCAAAAGTGGTTTCCTGCACCAACACAAGTGCAAAAAGTGGTTTTTCAACACTAACTCAAGTGCAAAAAGTGGTTTTTCAACACTAACACAAGTGCGAAAAGTGGTTTTTCAACACCAACACAAGTGCGAAAAGTGTTTTTTCCACACTAATACAAGTGCAAAAGTGGTTTCCTGCACCAACACAAGTGCGAAAAGTGGTTTTTCAACACTAACACAAGTGCGAAAAGTGGTTTTTCAACACTAACACAAGTGCGAAAAGTGGTTTTTCAACACTAACACAAGTGCGAAAAGTGTTTTTTTCCACACTAATACAAGTGCAAAAGTGGTTTCCTGCACCAACACAAGTGCGAAAAGTGATTTTTCAACACTAACACAAGTGCAAAAAGTGGTTTTTCAACACTAACACAAGTGCAAAAAGTGTTTTTTCCACACTAATACAAGTGCAAATGTGGTTTCCCTGCACCAACACAAGTGCGAAAGTGGTTTTTCAACACTAACACAAGTGCGATAAGTGGTTTTTCAACACTAACACAAGTGCCAAAAGTGGTTTTTCAACACTATCACAAGTGCAAAAAGTGTTTTTTCCACACTAATACAAGTGCAAATGTGGTTTCCTGCACCAACACAAGTGCGAAAAGTGGTTTTTCAACTCTAACACAAGTGCAAAAGTGGTTTTTCAACACTAACACAAGTGCGAAAAGTGGTTTTTCAACACTAACACAAGTGCGAAAAGTGTTTTTTCCACACTAATACAACTGCAAAAGTGGTTTCCTGCACCAACACAAGTGCGAAAAGTGGTTTTTCAACACTAACACAAGTGCGAAAAGTGGTTTTTCAACACTAACACAAGTGCGAAAAGTGTTTTTTCCACACTAATACAAGTGCAAAAGTGGTTTCCTGCACCAACACAAGTGCGAAAAGTGGTTTTCAACACTAACACAAGTGCGAAAAGTGGTTTTTCAACACTAACACAAGTGCGAAAAGTGGTTTTTCAACACTAACACAAGAGCGAAAAGTGGTTTTTCAACACTAACACAAGTGCGAAAAGTGTTTTTCCACACTAATACAACTGTAAAAGTGGTTTCCTGCACTAACACAATTGCGAAAAGTGGTTTTTCAACACTAACACAAGTGCGAAAAGTGGTTTTTCAACACTAACACAAGTGCGAAAAGTGGTTTTTCAACACTAACACAAGTGCGAAAAGTGTTTTTTCCACACTAATACAAGTGCAAAAGTGGTTTCCTGCACCAACACAAGTGCAAAAAGTGGTTTTTCAACACTAACTCAAGTGCAAAAAGTGGTTTTTCAACACTAACACAAGTGCGAAAAGTGGTTTTTCAACACCAACACAAGTGCGAAAAGTGTTTTTTCCACACTAATACAAGTGCAAAAGTGGTTTCCTGCACCAACACAAGTGCGAAAAGTGGTTTTTCAACACTAACACAAGTGCGAAAAGTGGTTTTTCAACACTAACACAAGTGCGAAAAGTGGTTTTTCAACACTAACACAAGTGCGAAAAGTGTTTTTTCCACACTAATACAAGTGCAAAAGTGGTTTCCTGCACCAACACAAGTGCGAAAAGTGATTTTTCAACACTAACACAAGTGCAAAAAGTGGTTTTTCAACACTAACACAAGTGCAAAAAGTGTTTTTTCCACACTAATACAAGTGCAAATGTGGTTTCCTGCACCAACACAAGTGCGAAAAGTGGTTTTTCAACACTAACACAAGTGCGATAAGTGGTTTTTCAACACTAACACAAGTGCCAAAAGTGGTTTTTCAACACTATCACAAGTGCAAAAAGTGTTTTTTCCACACTAATACAAGTGCAAATGTGGTTTCCTGCACCAACACAAGTGCGAAAAGTGGTTTTTCAACTCTAACACAAGTGCAAAAAGTGGTTTTTCAACACTAACACAAGTGCGAAAAGTGGTTTTTCAACACTAACACAAGTGCGAAAAGTGTTTTTTCCACACTAATACAACTGCAAAAGTGGTTTCCTGCACCAACACAAGTGCGAAAAGTGGTTTTTCAACACTAACACAAGTGCGAAAAGTGGTTTTTCAACACTAACACAAGTGCGAAAAGTGTTTTTTCCACACTAATACAAGTGCAAAAGTGGTTTCCTGCACCAACACAAGTGCGAAAAGTGGTTTTTCAACACTAACACAAGTGCGAAAAGTGGTTTTTCAACACTAACACAAGTGCGAAAAGTGGTTTTTCAACACTAATACAAGTGCAAAAGTGGTTTCCTGCACCAACACAAGTGCAAAAAGTGGTTTTTCAACACTAACACAAGTGCGAAAAGTGGTTTTTCAACACTAACACAACTGCGAAAAGTGGTTTTTCAACACTAACACAAGTGCGAAAAGTGTTTTTTCCACACTAATACAAGTGCAAAAGTGGTTTCCTGCACCAACACAAGTGTGAAAAGAGGTTTTTCAACACTAACACAAGTGCGAAAAGTGATTTTTCAACACTAACAAGTGCGAAAAGTGTTTTTCCACACTAATACAAGTGCAAAAGTGGTTTCCTGCACCAACACAAGTGCGAAAAGTGTTTTTTCAACACTAACACAAGTGCGAAAAGTGGTTTTTCAACACTAACACAAGTGCAAAAAGTGTTTTTTCCACACTAATACAAGTGCAAAAGTGGTTTCCTGCACCAACACAAGTGCGAAAAGTGGTTTTTCAACACTAACACAAGTGCGAAAAGTGGTTTTTCAACACTAACACAAGTGCGAAAAGTGGTTTTTCAACACCAACACAAGTGCGAAAAGTGTTTTTTCCACACTAATACAAGTGAAAAAGTGGTTTCCTGCACCAACACAAGTGCGAAAAGTGGTTTTTCAACACTAACACAAGTGCGAAAAGTGGTTTTTCAACACTAACACAAGTGTGAAAAGTGGTTTTTCAACACTATCACAAGTGCAAAAAGTGTTTTTTCCACACTAATACAAGTGCAAAAGTGGTTTCCTGCACCAACACAAGTGCGAAAAGTGGTTTTTCAACACTAACACAAGTGCGAAAAGTGGTTTTTCAACACTAACACAAGTGCGAAAAGTGGTTTTTCAACACTATCACAAGTGCAAAAAGTGTTTTTTCCACACTAATACAAGTGCAAAAGTGGTTTCCTGCACCAACACAAGTGCGAAAAGTGGTTTTTCAACACTAACACAAGTGCGAAAAGTGGTTTTTCAACACTAACACAAGTGCGAAAAGTGGTTTTTCAACACTAACACAAGTGCGAAAAGTGTTTTTTCAACACTAACACAAGTGCGAAAAGTGTTTTTTCCACACTAATACAAGTGCAAAAGTGGTTTCCTGCACCAACACAAGTGCGAAAAGTGGTTTTTCAACACTAACACAAGTGCGAAAAGTGTTTTTTCCACACTAATACAAGTGCAAAAGTGGTTTCCTGCACCAACACAAGTGCGATAAGTGGTTTTTCAACACTAACACAAGTGCGAAAAGTGGTTTTTCAACACTAACACAAGTGCGAAAAGTGGTTTTTCAACACTAACACAAGTGCGAAAAGTGTTTTTTCCACACTAATACAAGTGCAAAAGTGGTTTCCTACACCAACACAAGTGCGAAAAGTGGTTTTTCAACACTAACTCAAGTGCGAAAAGTGGTTTTTCAACACTAACACAAGTGCGAAAAGTGTTTTTTCCACACTAATACAAGTGCAAAAGTGGTTTCCTGCACCAACACAAGTGCGAAAAGTGGTTTTTCAACACTAACACAAGTGCGAAAAGTGGTTTTTCAACACTAACACAAGTGCGAAAAGTGGTTTTTCAACACTAACACAAGTGCGAAAAGTGTTTTTTCCACACTAATTCAAGTGCAAAAGTGGTTTCCTGCACCAACACAAGTGCGAAAAGTGATTTTTCAACACTAACACAAGTGCAAAAAGTGGTTTTTCAACACTAAAACAAGTGCAAAAAGTGTTTTTTCCACACTAATACAAGTGCAAAAGTGGTTTCCTGCACCACACAAGTGCGAAAAGTGGTTTTTCAACATTAACACAAGTGCGAAAAGTGTTTTTTCCACACTAATACAAGTGCAAAAGTGGTTTCCTGCACCAACACAAGTGCTAAAAGTGGTTTTTCAACACTAACACAAGTGCGAAAAGTGGTTTTTCAACACTAACACAAGTGCGAAAAGTGTTTTTTCCACACTAATACAAGTGCAAAAGTGGTTTCCTGCACCAACACAAGTGCGAAAAGTGGTTTTTCAACACTAACACAAGTGCGAAAAGTGGTTTTTCAACACTAACACAAGTGCGAAAAGTGGTTTTTCAACACTAACACAAGTGCGAAAAGTGTTTTTTCCACACTAATACAAGTGCAAAAGTGGTTTCCTGCACCAACACAAGTGCGAAAAGTGGTTTTTCAACACTAACTCAAGTGCGAAAAGTGGTTTTTCAACACTAACACAATTGCGAAAAGTGGTTTTTCAACACTAACACAAGTGCGAAAAGTGTTTTTTCCACACTAATACAAGTGCAAAAGTGGTTTCCTGCACCAACACAAGTGCGAAAAGTGGTTTTTCAACACTAACACAAGTGCGAAAAGTGGTTTTTCAACACTAACACAAGTGCGAAAAGTGGTTTTTCAACACTAACACAAGTGCGAAAAGTGTTTTTTCCACACTAATACAAGTGCAAAAGTGGTTTCCTGCACCAACACAAGTGCGAAAAGTGATTTTTCAACACTAACACAAGTGCAAAAAGTGGTTTTTCAACACTAACACAAGTGCAAAAAGTGTTTTTTCCACACTAATACAAGTGCAAATGTGGTTTCCTGCACCAACACAAGTGCGAAAAGTGGTTTTTCAACACTAACACAAGTGCGAAAAGTGGTTTTTCAACACTAACACAAGTGCCAAAAGTGGTTTTTCAACACTATCGCAAGTGCAAAAAGTGTTTTTTCCACACTAATACAAGTGCAAATGTGGTTTCCTGCACCAACACAAGTGCGAAAAGAGGTTTTTCAACACTAACACAAGTGCAAAAAGTGGTTTTTCAACACTAACACAAGTGCGAAAAGTGGTTTTTCAACACTAACACAAGTGTGAAAAGTGTTTTTTCCACACTAATACAACTGCAAAAGTGGTTTCCTGCACCAACACAAGTGCGAAAAGTGGTTTTTCAACACTAACACAAGTGCGAAAAGTGGTTTTTCAACACTAACACAAGTGCGAAAAGTGTTTTTTCCACACTAATACAAGTGCAAAAGTGGTTTCCTGCAACAACACAAGTGCGAAAAGTGGTTTTTCAACACTAACACAAGTGCGAAAAGTGGTTTTTCAACACTAACACAAGTGCGAAAAGTGGTTTTTCAACACTAACACAAGTGCGAAAAGTGTTTTTTCCACACTAATACAAGTGCAAAAGTGGTTTCCTGCACCAACACAAGTGCGAAAAGTGGTTTTTCAACACTAACACAAGTGCGAAAAGTGGTTTTTCAACACTAACACAACTGCGAAAAGTGGTTTTTCAACACTAACACAAGTGCGAAAAGTGGTTTTTCAACACTAACACAACTGCGAAAAGTGTTTTTTCCACACTAATACAACTGCAAAAGTGGTTTCCTGCACCAACACAAGTGCGAAAAGTGGTTTTTCAACACTAACACAAGTGCGAAAAGTGGTTTTTCAACACTAACACAAGTGCGAAAAGTGGTTTTTCAACACTAACACAAGTGCGAAAAGTGGTTTTTAAACACTAACACAAGTGCGAAAAGTGTTTTTTCCACACTAATACAAGTGCAAAAGTGGTTTCCTGCACCAACACAAGTGCAAAAAGTGGTTTTTCAACACTAACACAAGTGCGAAAAGTGGTTTTTCAACACTAACACAAGTGCGAAAAGAGGTTTTTCAACACAATCACAAGTGCAAAAAGTGTTTTTTCCACACTTATACAAGTGCAAAAGTGGTTTCCTGCACCAATACAAGTGCGAAAAGTGGTTTTCAACACTAACACAAGTGCGAAAAGTGGTTTTTCAACACTAACAAGTGCGAAAAGTGTTTTTTCCACACTAATACAAGTGCAAAAGTGGTTTCCTGCACCAACACAAGTGCGAAAAGTGGTTTTTCAACACTAACACAAGTGCGAAAAGTGGTTTTTCAACGCTAACACAAGTGCGAAAAGTTGTTTTTCAACACTAACACAAGTGCGAAAAGTGTTTTTTCCACACTAATACAAGTGCAAAAGTGGTTTCCTGCACCAACACAAGTGCGAAAAGTGGTTTTTCAACACTAACACAAGTGCGAAAAGTGTTTTTTCCACACTAATACAAGTGCAAAAGTGGTTTCCTGCACCAACACAAGTGCGAAAAGTGGTTTTTCAACACTAACATAAGTGCGAAATGTGGTTTTTCAACACTAACACAAGTGTGAAAAGTGGTTTTTCAACACTAACACAAGTGCGAAAAGTGGTTTTTCAACACTAATACAAGTGCAAAAGTGGTTTCCTGCACCAACACAAGTGCAAAAAGTGGTTTTTCAACACTAACACAAGTGCGAAAAGTGGTTTTTCAACACTAACACAACTGCGAAAAGTGGTTTTTCAACACTAACACAAGTGCGAAAAGTGTTTTTTCCACACTAATACAAGTGCAAAAGTGGTTTCCTGCACCAACACAAGTGTGAAAAGAGGTTTTTCAACACTAACACAAGTGCGAAAAGTGATTTTTCAACACTAACAAGTGCGAAAAGTGTTTTTCCACACTAATACAAGTGCAAAAGTGGTTTCCTGCACCAACACAAGTGCGAAAAGTGTTTTTTCAACACTAACACAAGTGCGAAAAGTGGTTTTTCAACACTAACACAAGTGCAAAAAGTGTTTTTTCCACACTAATACAAGTGCAAAAGTGGTTTCCTGCACCAACACAAGTGCGAAAAGTGGTTTTTCAACACTAACACAAGTGCGAAAAGTGGTTTTTCAACACTAACACAAGTGCGAAAAGTGGTTTTTCAACACCAACACAAGTGCGAAAAGTGTTTTTTCCACACTAATACAAGTGAAAAAGTGGTTTCCTGCACCAACACAAGTGCGAAAAGTGGTTTTTCAACACTAACACAAGTGCGAGAAGTGGTTTTTCAACACTAACACAAGTGTGAAAAGTGGTTTTTCAACACTATCACAAGTGCAAAAAGTGTTTTTTCCACACTAATACAAGTGCAAAAGTGGTTTCCTGCACCAACACAAGTGCGAAAAGTGGTTTTTCAACACTAACACAAGTGCGAAAAGTGGTTTTTCAACACTAACACAAGTGCGAAAAGTGGTTTTTCAACACTATCACAAGTGCAAAAAGTGTTTTTTCCACACTAATACAAGTGCAAAAGTGGTTTCCTGCACCAACACAAGTGCGAAAAGTGGTTTTTCAACACTAACACAAGTGCGAAAAGTGGTTTTTCAACACTAACACAAGTGCGAAAAGTGGTTTTTCAACACTAACACAAGTGCGAAAAGTGTTTTTTCCACACTAATACAAGTGCAAAAGTGGTTTCCTGCACCAACACAAGTGCGAAAAGTGGTTTTTCAACACTAACACAAGTGCGAAAAGTGTTTTTTCCACACTAATACAAGTGCAAAAGTGGTTTCCTGCACCAACACAAGTGCGATAAGTGGTTTTTCAACACTAACACAAGTGCGAAAAGTGGTTTTTCAACACTAACACAAGTGCGAAAAGTGGTTTTTCAACACTAACACAAGTGCGAAAAGTGTTTTTTCCACACTAATACAAGTGCAAAAGTGGTTTCCTACACCAACACAAGTGCGAAAAGTGGTTTTTCAACACTAACTCAAGTGCGAAAAGTGGTTTTTCAACACTAACACAAGTGCGAAAAGTGTTTTTTCCACACTAATACAAGTGCAAAAGTGGTTTCCTGCACCAACACAAGTGCGAAAAGTGGTTTTTCAACACTAACACAAGTGCGAAAAGTGGTTTTTCAACACTAACACAAGTGCGAAAAGTGGTTTTTCAACACTAACACAAGTGCGAAAAGTGTTTTTTCCACACTAATTCAAGTGCAAAAGTGGTTTCCTGCACCAACACAAGTGCGAAAAGTGATTTTTCAACACTAACACAAGTGCAAAAAGTGGTTTTTCAACACTAAAACAAGTGCAAAAAGTGTTTTTTCCACACTAATACAAGTGCAAAAGTGGTTTCCTGCACCACACAAGTGCGAAAAGTGGTTTTTCAACATTAACACAAGTGCGAAAAGTGTTTTTTCCACACTAATACAAGTGCAAAAGTGGTTTCCTGCACCAACACAAGTGCTAAAAGTGGTTTTTCAACACTAACACAAGTGCGAAAAGTGGTTTTTCAACACTAACACAAGTGCGAAAAGTGTTTTTTCCACACTAATACAAGTGCAAAAGTGGTTTCCTGCACCAACACAAGTGCGAAAAGTGGTTTTTCAACACTAACACAAGTGCGAAAAGTGGTTTTTCAACACTAACACAAGTGCGAAAAGTGGTTTTTCAACACTAACACAAGTGCGAAAAGTGTTTTTTCCACACTAATACAAGTGCAAAAGTGGTTTCCTGCACCAACACAAGTGCGAAAAGTGGTTTTTCAACACTAACTCAAGTGCGAAAAGTGGTTTTTCAACACTAACACAATTGCGAAAAGTGGTTTTTCAACACTAACACAAGTGCGAAAAGTGTTTTTTCCACACTAATACAAGTGCAAAAGTGGTTTCCTGCACGAACACAAGTGCGAAAAGTGGTTTTTCAACACTAACACAAGTGCGAAAAGTGGTTTTTCAACACTAACACAAGTGCGAAAAGTGGTTTTTCAACACTAACACAAGTGCGAAAAGTGTTTTTTCCACACTAATACAAGTGCAAAAGTGGTTTCCTGCACCAACACAAGTGCGAAAAGTGATTTTTCAACACTAACACAAGTGCAAAAAGTGGTTTTTCAACACTAACACAAGTGCAAAAAGTGTTTTTTCCACACTAATACAAGTGCAAATGTGGTTTCCTGCACCAACACAAGTGCGAAAAGTGGTTTTTCAACACTAACACAAGTGCGAAAAGTGGTTTTTCAACACTAACACAAGTGCCAAAAGTGGTTTTTCAACACTATCGCAAGTGCAAAAAGTGTTTTTTCCACACTAATACAAGTGCAAATGTGGTTTCCTGCACCAACACAAGTGCGAAAAGTGGTTTTTCAACACTAACACAAGTGCAAAAAGTGGTTTTTCAACACTAACACAAGTGCGAAAAGTGGTTTTTCAACACTAACACAAGTGTGAAAAGTGTTTTTTCCACACTAATACAACTGCAAAAGTGGTTTCCTGCACCAACACAAGTGCGAAAAGTGGTTTTTCAACACTAACACAAGTGCGAAAAGTGGTTTTTCAACACTAACACAAGTGCGAAAAGTGTTTTTTCCACACTAATACAAGTGCAAAAGTGGTTTCCTGCAACAACACAAGTGCGAAAAGTGGTTTTGCAACACTAACACAAGTGCGAAAAGTGGTTTTTCAACACTAACACAAGTGCGAAAAGTGGTTTTTCAACACTAACACAAGTGCGAAAAGTGTTTTTTCCACACTAATACAAGTGCAAAAGTGGTTTCCTGCACCAACACAAGTGCGAAAAGTGGTTTTTCAACACTAACACAAGTGCGAAAAGTGGTTTTTCAACACTAACACAACTGCGAAAAGTGGTTTTTCAACACTAACACAAGTGCGAAAAGTGGTTTTTCAACACTAACACAACTGCGAAAAGTGTTTTTTCCACACTAATACAACTGCAAAAGTGGTTTCCTGCACCAACACAAGTGCGAAAAGTGGTTTTTCAACACTAACACAAGTGCGAAAAGTGTTTTTTCCACACTAATACAAGTGCAAAAGTGGTTTCCTGCACCAACACAAGTGCGAAAAGTGGTTTTTCAACACTAACACAAGTGCGAAAAGTGGTTTTTCAACACTAACACAACTGCGAAAAGTGGTTTTTCAACACTAACACAAGTGCGAAAAGTGGTTTTTCAACACTAACACAACTGCGAAAAGTGTTTTTTCCACACTAATACAACTGCAAAAGTGGTTTCCTGCACCAACACAAGTGCGAAAAGTGGTTTTTCAACACTAACACAAGTGCGAAAAGTGGTTTTTCAACACTAACACAAGTGCGAAAAGTGGTATTTCAACACTAACACAAGTGCGAAAAGTGGTTTTTCAACACTAACACAAGTGCGAAAAGTGGTTTTTCAACACTAACACAAGTGCGAAAAGTGTTTTTTCCACACTAATTCAAGTGCAAAAGTGGTTTCCTGCACCAACACAAGTGCGAAAAGTGATTTTTCAACACTAACACAAGTGCAAAAAGTGGTTTTTCAACACTAAAACAAGTGCAAAAAGTGTTTTTTCCACACTAATACAAGTGCAAAAGTGGTTTCCTGCACCACACAAGTGCGAAAAGTGGTTTTTCAACATTAACACAAGTGCGAAAAGTGTTTTTTCCACACTAATACAAGTGCAAAAGTGGTTTCCTGCACCAACACAAGTGCTAAAAGTGGTTTTTCAACACTAACACAAGTGCGAAAAGTGGTTTTTCAACACTAACACAAGTGCGAAAAGTGTTTTTTCCACACTAATACAAGTGCAAAAGTGGTTTCCTGCACCAACACAAGTGCGAAAAGTGGTTTTTCAACACTAACACAAGTGCGAAAAGTGGTTTTTCAACACTAACACAAGTGCGAAAAGTTGTTTTTCAACACTAACACAAGTGCGAAAAGTGTTTTTTCCACACTAATACAAGTGCAAAAGTGGTTTCCTGCACCAACACAAGTGCGAAAAGTGGTTTTTCAACACTAACTCAAGTGCGAAAAGTGGTTTTTCAACACTAACACAATTGCGAAAAGTGGTTTTTCAACACTAACACAAGTGCGAAAAGTGTTTTTTCCACACTAATACAAGTGCAAAAGTGGTTTCCTGCACCAACACAATTGCGAAAAGTGGTTTTTCAACACTAACACAAGTGCGAAAAGTGGTTTTTCAACACTAACACAAGTGCGAAAAGTGGTTTTTCAACACTAACACAAGTGCGAAAAGTGTTTTTTCCACACTAATACAAGTGCAAAAGTGGTTTCCTGCACCAACACAAGTGCGAAAAGTGATTTTTCAACACTAACACAAGTGCAAAAAGTGGTTTTTCAACACTAACACAAGTGCAAAAAGTGTTTTTTCCACACTAATACAAGTGCAAATGTGGTTTCCTGCACCAACACAAGTGCGAAAAGTGGTTTTTCAACACTAACACAAGTGCGAAAAGTGGTTTTTCAACACTAACACAAGTGCCAAAAGTGGTTTTTCAACACTATCGCAAGTGCAAAAAGTGTTTTTTCCACACTAATACAAGTGCAAATGTGGTTTCCTGCACCAACACAAGTGCGAAAAGTGGTTTTTCAACACTAACACAAGTGCAAAAAGTGGTTTTTCAACACTAACACAAGTGCGAAAAGTGGTTTTTCAACACTAACACAAGTGTGAAAAGTGTTTTTTCCACACTAATACAACTGCAAAAGTGGTTTCCTGCACCAACACAAGTGCGAAAAGTGGTTTTTCAACACTAACACAAGTGCGAAAAGTGGTTTTTCAACACTAACACAAGTGCGAAAAGTGTTTTTTCCACACTAATACAAGTGCAAAAGTGGTTTCCTGCAACAACACAAGTGCGAAAAGTGGTTTTTCAACACTAACACAAGTGCGAAAAGTGGTTTTTCAACACTAACACAAGTGCGAAAAGTGGTTTTTCAACACTAACACAAGTGCGAAAAGTGTTTTTTCCACACTAATACAAGTGCAAAAGTGGTTTCCTGCACCAACACAAGTGCGAAAAGTGGTTTTTCAACACTAACACAAGTGCGAAAAGTGGTTTTTCAACACTAACACAACTGCGAAAAGTGGTTTTTCAACACTAACACAAGTGCGAAAAGTGGTTTTTCAACACTAACACAACTGCGAAAAGTGTTTTTTCCACACTAATACAACTGCAAAAGTGGTTTCCTGCACCAACACAAGTGCGAAAAGTGGTTTTTCAACACTAACACAAGTGCGAAAAGTGGTTTTTCAACACTAACACAAGTGCGAAAAGTGGTTTTTCAACACTAACACAAGTGCGAAAAGTGGTTTTTAAACACTAACACAAGTGCGAAAAGTGTTTTTTCCACACTAATACAAGTGCAAAAGTGGTTTCCTGCACCAACACAAGTGCAAAAAGTGGTTTTTCAACACTAACACAAGTGCGAAAAGTGGTTTTTCAACACTAACACAAGTGCGAAAAGAGGTTTTTCAACACAATCACAAGTGCAAAAAGTGTTTTTTCCACACTTATACAAGTGCAAAAGTGGTTTCCTGCACCAATACAAGTGCGAAAAGTGGTTTTCAACACTAACACAAGTGCGAAAAGTGGTTTTTCAACACTAACAAGTGCGAAAAGTGTTTTTTTCCACACTAATACAAGTGCAAAAGTGGTTTCCTGCACCAACACAAGTGCGAAAAGTGGTTTTTCAACACTAACACAAGTGCGAAAAGTGGTTTTTCAACGCTAACACAAGTGCGAAAAGTGGTTTTTCAACACTAACACAAGTGCGAAAAGTGTTTTTTCCACACTAATACAAGTGCAAAAGTGGTTTCCTGCACCAACACAAGTGCGAAAAGTGGTTTTTCAACACTAACATAAGTGCGAAATGTGGTTTTTCAACACTAACACAAGTGTGAAAAGTGGTTTTTCAACACTAACACAAGTGCGAAAAGTGGTTTTTCAACACTAATACAAGTGCAAAAGTGGTTTCCTGCACCAACACAAGTGCAAAAAGTGGTTTTTCAACACTAACACAAGTGCGAAAAGTGGTTTTTCAACACTAACACAACTGCGAAAAGTGGTTTTTCAACACTAACACAAGTGCGAAAAGTGTTTTTTCCACACTAATACAAGTGCAAAAGTGGTTTCCTGCACCAACACAAGTGTGAAAAGAGGTTTTTCAACACTAACACAAGTGCGAAAAGTGATTTTTCAACACTAACAAGTGCGAAAAGTGTTTTTCCACACTAATACAAGTGCAAAAGTGGTTTCCTGCACCAACACAAGTGCGAAAAGTGTTTTTTCAACACTAACACAAGTGCAAAAAGTGGTTTTTCAACACTAACACAAGTGCAAAAAGTGTTTTTTCCACACTAATACAAGTGCAAAAGTGGTTTCCTGCACCAACACAAGTGCGAAAAGTGGTTTTTCAACACTAACACAAGTGCGAAAAGTGGTTTTTCAACACTAACACAAGTGCGAAAAGTGGTTTTTCAACACCAACACAAGTGCGAAAAGTGTTTTTTCCACACTAATACAAGTGAAAAAGTGGTTTCCTGCACCAACACAAGTGCGAAAAGTGGTTTTTCAACACTAACACAAGTGCGAAAAGTGGTTTTTCAACACTAACACAAGTGTGAAAAGTGTTTTTTCCACACTAATACAAGTGCAAAAGTGGTTTCCTGCACCAACACAAGTGCGAAAAGTGGTTTTTCAACACTAACACAAGTGCGAAAAGTGGTTTTTCAACACTAACACAAGTGCGAAAAGTGGTTTTTCAACACTATCACAAGTGCAAAAAGTGTTTTTTCCACACTAATACAAGTGCAAAAGTGGTTTCCTGCACCAACACAAGTGCGAAAAGTGGTTTTTCAACACTAACACAAGTGCGAAAAGTGGTTTTTCAACACTAACACAAGTGCGAAAAGTGGTTTTTCAACACTAACACAAGTGCGAAAAGTGTTTTTTCCACACTAATACAAGTGCAAAAGTGGTTTCCTGCACCAACACAAGTGCGAAAAGTGGTTTTTCAACACTAACACAAGTGCGAAAAGTGTTTTTTCCACACTAATACAAGTGCAAAAGTGGTTTCCTGCACCAACACAAGTGCGATAAGTGGTTTTTCAACACTAACACAAGTGCGAAAAGTGGTTTTTCAACACTAACACAAGTGCGAAAAGTGGTTTTTCAACACTAACACAAGTGCGAAAAGTGGTTTTTCAACACTAACACAAGTGCGAAAAGTGTTTTTTCCACACTAATACAAGTGCAAAAGTGGTTTCCTACACCAACACAAGTGCGAAAAGTGGTTTTTCAACACTAACTCAAGTGCGAAAAGTGGTTTTTCAACACTAACACAAGTGCGAAAAGTGTTTTTTCCACACTAATACAAGTGCAAAAGTGGTTTCCTGCACCAACACAAGTGCGAAAAGTGGTTTTTCAACACTAACACAAGTGCGAAAAGTGGTTTTTCAACACTAACACAAGTGCGAAAAGTGGTTTTTCAACACTAACACAAGTGCGAAAAGTGTTTTTTCCACACTAATTCAAGTGCAAAAGTGGTTTCCTGCACCAACACAAGTGCGAAAAGTGATTTTTCAACACTAACACAAGTGCAAAAAGTGGTTTTTCAACACTAAAACAAGTGCAAAAAGTGTTTTTTCCACACTAATACAAGTGCAAAAGTGGTTTCCTGCACCACACAAGTGCGAAAAGTGGTTTTTCAACATTAACACAAGTGCGAAAAGTGTTTTTTCCACACTAATACAAGTGCAAAAGTGGTTTCCTGCACCAACACAAGTGCTAAAAGTGGTTTTTCAACACTAACACAAGTGCGAAAAGTGGTTTTTCAACACTAACACAAGTGCGAAAAGTGTTTTTTCCACACTAATACAAGTGCAAAAGTGGTTTCCTGCACCAACACAAGTGCGAAAAGTGGTTTTTCAACACTAACACAAGTGCGAAAAGTGGTTTTTCAACACTAACACAAGTGCGAAAAGTGGTTTTTCAACACTAACACAAGTGTGAAAAGTGTTTTTTCCACACTAATACAAGTGCAAAAGTGGTTTCCTGCACCAACACAAGTGCGAAAAGTGGTTTTTCAACACTAACTCAAGTGCGAAAAGTGGTTTTTCAACACTAACACAATTGCGAAAAGTGGTTTTTCAACACTAACACAAGTGCGAAAAGTGTTTTTTCCACACTAATACAAGTGCAAAAGTGGTTTCCTGCACCAACACAAGTGCGAAAAGTGGTTTTTCAACACTAACACAAGTGCGAAAAGTGGTTTTTCAACACTAACACAAGTGCGAAAAGTGGTTTTTCAACACTAACACAAGTGCGAAAAGTGTTTTTTCCACACTAATACAAGTGCAAAAGTGGTTTCCTGCACCAACACAAGTGCGAAAAGTGATTTTTCAACACTAACACAAGTGCAAAAAGTGGTTTTTCAACACTAACACAAGTGCAAAAAGTGTTTTTTCCACACTAATACAAGTGCAAATGTGGTTTCCTGCACCAACACAAGTGCGAAAAGTGGTTTTTCAACACTAACACAAGTGCGAAAAGTGGTTTTTCAACACTAACACAAGTGCCAAAAGTGGTTTTTCAACACTATCGCAAGTGCAAAAAGTGTTTTTTCCACACTAATACAAGTGCAAATGTGGTTTCCTGCACCAACACAAGTGCGAAAAGTGGTTTTTCAACACTAACACAAGTGCAAAAAGTGGTTTTTCAACACTAACACAAGTGCGAAAAGTGGTTTTTCAACACTAACACAAGTGTGAAAAGTGTTTTTTCCACACTAATACAACTGCAAAAGTGGTTTCCTGCACCAACACAAGTGCGAAAAGTGGTTTTTCAACACTAACACAAGTGCGAAAAGTGGTTTTTTCAACACTAACACAAGTGCGAAAAGTGTTTTTTCCACACTAATACAAGTGCAAAAGTGGTTTCCTGCAACAACACAAGTGCGAAAAGTGGTTTTGCAACACTAACACAAGTGCGAAAAGTGGTTTTTCAACACTAACACAAGTGCGAAAAGTGGTTTTTCAACACTAACACAAGTGCGAAAAGTGTTTTTTCCACACTAATACAAGTGCAAAAGTGGTTTCCTGCACCAACACAAGTGCGAAAAGTGGTTTTTCAACACTAACACAAGTGCGAAAAGTGGTTTTTCAACACTAACACAACTGCGAAAAGTGGTTTTTCAACACTAACACAAGTGCGAAAAGTGGTTTTTCAACACTAACACAACTGCGAAAAGTGTTTTTTCCACACTAATACAACTGCAAAAGTGGTTTCCTGCACCAACACAAGTGCGAAAAGTGGTTTTTCAACACTAACACAAGTGCGAAAAGTGGTTTTTCAACACTAACACAAGTGCGAAAAGTGGTTTTTCAACACTAACACAAGTGCGAAAAGTGGTTTTTAAACACTAACACAAGTGCGAAAAGTGTTTTTTCCACACTAATACAAGTGCAAAAGTGGTTTCCTGCACCAACACAAGTGCAAAAAGTGGTTTTTCAACACTAACACAAGTGCGAAAAGTGGTTTTTCAACACTAACACAAGTGCGAAAAGAGGTTTTTTCAACACAATCACAAGTGCAAAAAGTGTTTTTTCCACACTTATACAAGTGCAAAAGTGGTTTCCTGCACCAATACAAGTGCGAAAAGTGGTTTTCAACACTAACACAAGTGCGAAAAGTGGTTTTTCAACACTAACAAGTGCGAAAAGTGTTTTTTCCACACTAATACAAGTGCAAAAGTGGTTTCCTGCACCAACACAAGTGCGAAAAGTGGTTTTTCAACACTAACACAAGTGCGAAAAGTGGTTTTTCAACGCTAACACAAGTGCGAAAAGTGGTTTTTCAACACTAACACAAGTGCGAAAAGTGTTTTTTCCACACTAATACAAGTGCAAAAGTGGTTTCCTGCACCAACACAAGTGCGAAAAGTGGTTTTTCAACACTAACATAAGTGCGAAATGTGGTTTTTCAACACTAACACAAGTGTGAAAAGTGGTTTTTCAACACTAACACAAGTGCGAAAAGTGGTTTTTCAACACCAACACAAGTGCGAAAAGTGTTTTTTCCACACTAATACAACTGCAAAAGTGGTTTCCTGCACTAACACAATTGCGAAAAGTGGTTTTTCAACACAAACACAAGTGCGAAAAGTGGTTTTTCAACACTAACACAAGTGCGAAAAGTGTTTTTTCCACACTAATACAAGTGCAAAAGTGGTTTCCTGCACCAACACAAGTGCGAAAAGTGGTTTTTCAACACTAACACAAGTGCGAAAAGTGGTTTTTCAACACTAACACAAGAGCGAAAAGTGGTTTTTCAACACTAACACAAGTGCGAAAAGTGTTTTTTCCACACTAATACAACTGCAAAAGTGGTTTCCTGCACTAACACAATTGCGAAAAGTGGTTTTTCAACACTAACACAAGTGCGAAAAGTGGTTTTTCAACACTAACACAAGTGCGAAAAGTGGTTTTTCAACACTAACACAAGTGCGAAAAGTGTTTTTTCCACACTAATACAAGTGCAAAAGTGGTTTCCTGCATCAACACCAGTGCGAAAAGTGGTTTTTCAACACTAACACAAGTGCGAAAAGTGTTTTTTCAACACTAACACAAGTGTGAAAAGTGGATTTTTCAACACTATCACAAGTGCAAAAAGTGTTTTTTTCCACACTAATACAAGTGCAAAAGTGGTTTCCTGCACCAACACAAGTGCGAAAAGTGTTTTTTCAACACTAACACAAGTGCGAAAAGTGGTTTTTCAACACTAACACAAGTGCGAAAAGTGGTTTTTCAACACTAACACAAGTGCGAAAAGTGGTTTTTCAACACTAACACAAGTTCGAAAAGTGTTTTTTCCACACTAATACAAGTGCAAAAGTGGTTTCCTGCACCAACACAAGTGCGAAAAGTGTTTTTTCAACACTAACACAAGTGCGAAAAGTGGTTTTTCAACACTAACACAAGTGCGAAAAGTGGTTTTTCAACACTAACACAAGTGCGAAAAGTGGTTTTTCAACACTATCACAAGTGCAAAAAGTGGTTTTTCAACACTAACACAATTGCGAAAAGTGGTTTTTCAACACTATCACAAGTGCAAAAAGTGTTTTTTCCACACTAATACAAGTGCAAATGTGGTTTCCTGCACCAACACAAGTGCGAAAAGTGGTTTTTCAACACTAACAGAAGTGCGAAAAGTGGTTTTTCAACACTGTCACAAGTGCGAAAAGTGGTTTTTCAACACTAACACAAGTGCGAAAAGTGGTTTTTCAACAATATCACAAGTGCAAAAAGTGTTTTTTCCACACTAATACAAGTGCAAATGTGGTTTCCTGCACCAACACAAGTGCGAAAAGGGGTTTTTCAACACTAACACAAGTGCGAAAAGTGGTTTTTCAACACTAACACAAGTGCGAAAAGTGGTTTTTCAACACTAACACAAGTGCAAAAAGTGATTTTTCCACACTAATACAACTGCAAAAGTGGTTTCCTGCACCAACACAAGTGCGAAAAGTGGTTTTTCAACACTAACACAAGTGCGAAAAGTGGTTTTTCAACACTAACACAAGTGCGAAAAGTGTTTTTTCCACACTAATACAAGTGCAAAAGTGGTTTCCTGCACCAACACAAATGCGAAAAGTGGTTTTTCAACACTAACACAAGTGCGAAATGTGGTTTTTCAACACTAACACAAGTGCGAAAAGTGTTTTTTCCACACTAATACAAGTGCAAAAGTGGTTTCCTGCACCAACACAAGTGTGAAAAGTGGTTTTTCAACACTAACACAAGTGCGAAAAGTGGTTTTTCAACACTAACACAAGTGCGAAAAGTGGATTTTCAACACTAACACAAGTGCGAAAAGTGTTTTTTCCACACTAATTCAAGTGCAAAAGTGGTTTCCTGCACCAACACAAGTGCAAAAAGTGGTTTTTCAACACTAACACAAGTGCGAAAAGTGATTTTTCAACACTAACACAAGTGCGAAAAGTGTTTTTTCCACACTAATACAAGTGCAAAAGTGGTTTCCTGCACCAACACAAGTGCGAAAAGTGATTTTTCAACACTAACACAAGTGCAAAAAGTGGTTTTTCAACACTAACACAAGTGCGAAAAGTGGTTTTTCAACACTAACACAAGTGCGAAAAGTGTTTTTTCCACACTAATACAAGTGCAAAAGTGGTTTCCTGCACCAACACAAGTGCGAAAAGTGGTTTTTCAACTCTAACACAAGTGCGAAAAGTGGTTTTTCAACACTAACACAAGAGCGAAAAGTGGTTTTTCAACACTAACACAAGTGCGAAAAGTGTTTTTTCCACACTAATACAAGTGCAAAAGTGGTTTCCTGCACCAACACAAGTGCGAAAAGTGGTTTTTCAACACTAACACAAATGCGAAAAGTGGTTTTTCAACACTAACACAAGTGTGAAAAGAGGTTTTTCAACACAATCACAAGTGCAAAAAGTGTTTTTTCCACACTTATACAAGTGCAAAAGTGGTTTCCTGCACCAATACAAGTGCGAAAAGTGGTTTTTAAACACTAACACAAGTGCGAAAAGTGGTTTTTCAACACTAACAAGTGCGAAAAGTGTTTTTTCCACACTAATACAAGTGCAAAAGTGGTTTCCTGCACCAACACAAGTGCGAAAAGTGGTTTTTCAACACTAACACAAGTGCGAAAAGTGGTTTTTCAACGCTAACACAAGTGCGAAAAGTCGTTTTTCAACACTAACACAAGTGCGAAAAGTGTTTTTTCCACACTAATACAAGTGCAAAAGTGGTTTCCTGCACCAACACAAGTGCGAAAAGTGGTTTTTCAACACTAACACAAGTGCGAAATGTGGTTTTTCAACACTAACACAAGTGTGAAAAGTGGTTTTTCAACACTAACACAAGTGCGAAAAGTGGTTTTTCAACACTAACACAAGTGCGAAAAGTGTTTTTTCCACACTAATACAACTGCAAAAGTGGTTTCCTGCACTAACACAATTGCGAAAAGTGGTTTTTCAACACAAACACAAGTGCGAAAAGTGGTTTTTCAACACTAACACAAGTGCGAAAAGTGTTTTTTCCACACTAATACAAGTGCAAAAGTGGTTTCCTGCACCAACACAAGTGCGAAAAGTGGTTTTTCAACACTAACACAAGTGCGAAAAGTGGTTTTTCAACACTAACACAAGAGCGAAAAGTGGTTTTTCAACACTAACACAAGTGCGAAAAGTGTTTTTTCCACACTAATACAACTGCAAAAGTGGTTTCCTGCACTAACACAATTGCGAAAAGTGGTTTTTCAACACTAACACAAGTGTGAAAAGTGGTTTTTCAACACTAACACAAGTGCGAAAAGTGGTTTTTCAACACTAACACAAGTGCAAAAAGTGTTTTTTCCACACTAATACAAGTTCAAAAGTGGTTTCCTGCATCAACACCAGTGCGAAAAGTGGTTTTTCAACACTAACACAAGTGCGAAAAGTGTTTTTTCAACACTAACACAAGTGCGAAAAGTGGTTTTTCAACACTATCACAAGTGTAAAAAGTGTTTTTTTCCACACTAATACACGTGCAAAAGTGGTTTCCTGCACCAACACAAGTGCGAAAAGTGTTTTTTTCAACACTAACACAAGTGCGAAAAGTGGTTTTTCAACACTAACACAAGTGCGAAAAGTGGTTTTTCAACACTAACACAAGTGCGAAAAGTGGTTTTTCAACACTATCACAAGTGCAAAAAGTGGTTTTTCAACACTAACACAAGTGCGAAAAGTGGTTTTTCAACACTAACACAAGTGCGAAAAGTGGTTTTTCAACACTAACACAAGTGCGAAAAGTGGTTTTTCAACACTAACACAAGTTCGAAAAGTGTTTTTTCCACACTAATACAAGTGCAAAAGTGGTTTCCTGCACCAACACAAGTGCGAAAAGTGTTTTTTCAACACTAACACAAGTGCGAAAAGTGGTTTTTCAACACTAACACAAGTGCGAAAAGTGGTTTTTCAACACTAACACAAGTGCGAAAAGTGGTTTTTCAACACTATCACAAGTGCAAAAAGTGGTTTTTCAACACTAACACAATTGCGAAAAGTGGTTTTTCAACACTATCACAAGTGCAAAAAGTGTTTTTTCCACACTAATACAAGTGCAAATGTGGTTTCCTGCACCAACACAAGTGCGAAAGTGGTTTTTCAACACTAACAGAAGTGCGAAAAGTGGTTTTTCAACACTGTCACAAGTGCGAAAAGTGGTTTTTCAACACTAACACAAGTGCGAAAAGTGGTTTTTCAACAATATCACAAGTGCAAAAAGTGTTTTTTCCACACTAATACAAGTGCAAATGTGGTTTCCTGC
Organism: Myxine glutinosa; assembly: GCF_964187855.1. Lineage (NCBI taxonomy): Eukaryota > Metazoa > Chordata > Myxini > Myxiniformes > Myxinidae > Myxine > Myxine glutinosa. The sequence continues at coordinate 158,118 of NW_027617012.1, forward strand.
ACCAACACAAGTGCGAAAAGGGGTTTTTCAACACTAACACAAGTGCGAAAAGTGGTTTTTCAACACTAACACAAGTGCGAAAAGTGGTTTTTCAACACTAACACAAGTGCAAAAAGTGATTTTTCCACACTAATACAACTGCAAAAGTGGTTTCCTGCACCAACACAAGTGCGAAAAGTGGTTTTTCAACACTAACACAAGTGCGAAAAGTGGTTTTTCAACACTAACACAAGTGCGAAAAGTGTTTTTTCCACACTAATACAAGTGCAAAAGTGGTTTCCTGCACCAACACAAATGCGAAAAGTGGTTTTTCAACACTAACACAAGTGCGAAATGTGGTTTTTCAACACTAACACAAGTGCGAAAAGTGTTTTTTCCACACTAATACAAGTGCAAAAGTGGTTTCCTGCACCAACACAAGTGTGAAAAGTGGTTTTTCAACACTAACACAAGTGCGAAAAGTGGTTTTTCAACACTAACACAAGTGCGAAAAGTGGATTTTCAACACTAACACAAGTGCGAAAAGTGTTTTTTCCACACTAATTCAAGTGCAAAAGTGGTTTCCTGCACCAACACAAGTGCAAAAAGTGGTTTTTCAACACTAACACAAGTGCGAAAAGTGATTTTTCAACACTAACACAAGTGCGAAAAGTGTTTTTTCCACACTAATACAAGTGCAAAAGTGGTTTCCTGCACCAACACAAGTGCGAAAAGTGATTTTTCAACACTAACACAA